>NC_058113.1:33268128-33568128 GCF_914725855.1 Thunnus albacares
ACATAAAAAGGTGGATGTCCCAAAATGTCTTAAAATCTAGCTCTGACAAGACAGAAGTTCTCATCATTGGTCCTGAATACATCTCACAAAAATACAGCCACTCCTTGCCTCCTCCACTCCTCCACCAAAACAAAGCAATTCTCACACATCACACCAATCTTGGCTTCACTGCTCTGGCTTCCAGTCAGTTTTAGAATCCATTTTAAAGTGCTTTTAATCACATAAAAGGCTCTAAATGGTCTTGCACCAGAGTATATACCTGAGTTCCTTACACTGTACTGTCCAAACAGGCCCCTCAGGTCTGCCAGTCTGGGTCTTCTAATTATTCCAGAGTCCAGATTAAAAACAAAGGGGGATGGAGTCTTGCAGTACTGGCTCCTTGGCTCTGGCCTCCCACCAAGCATCAGATCAGCTTACTCTGTCACTGCCTTTAAATCTCGGCTTAAAACGTGTTTTTATAGAATGGCTTTTCCTAAAGCTGATAGACTACATTTCTATGTTCATGAGCTATGTGATTTTTTTCTTTCATTGAGAGTTTTCATCTTTTTCTTCTTTCATTGAGTATTTATCCTTTTTGTCTTTCTTTGAGAGTTTTTATTTTTATTTGTGTAGATATATAAATATACGTGTATATGTATGTGTATTTATGTTTTTGTTTCATTATGCAATTGTTCCTAATGTTATGTTTTTGAATTTCCAGTCCTTTGGAAAGCACTTTGTGATTATTGTTTGAAAAGTGCTGTATAAAAAAAATATTATTATTAATATCATTGTTATTATTATTATTATTATTCTTTATTCAGATTGAGGTACTGCAGTTTGTCAGAGATCAGCTGTGTTTCTCTGGCCTCAGCTCTGAAGTCCAACCCCTCCCATCTGAGAGAGCTGGATCTGAGCTTCAATGAACTGCAGGATTCAGTAGTGAAGCTGCTGTGCGATTTTCTGGAGAGTCCACACTGTAGACTGGAGACTCTGAGGTCAGACACCATTTTTTATTTCTGTGCTGATATTAATAAGATTTGAAAGTTGTGTTGACATTTTGTCTTCTTCAGTGGTTTAGTCCATTGAGTGTGTCAGAGCAATATTGAGCTGCACATTTAAAACCTTCATATAACAAGAAAAATCCTGCACTGGATAATTTCATTCTTCAAATAAAAGAGAAAACATTGAGTCAGACAGTATCAAATTTAATATCCAGCATTTACTTGTTTCAACACTTTTTTTGAAGCTATGCAGTTTTTCTGGTGACACCATTCCATTAAATGTAGATATATTGAACATCATCTTCTTCCCAAATCCCCAAGATCTATCCTGACATATTTGGTATCTTTGTAAATGTTGGGATCTTGAGTAGAATCTTAAGTAAATTCTGTTGTATTTTACTTGTTTGGCTGAAACAACATGAGTTTGCACAGATGGAGTTACTGGTGGAGCTGACAGAGTTAAAGAGGTGAAGGCATTAAGTGTTTCTTGAAGTGGCAGCATGTTGTCATTAATATTAATTAGAGCTCTTTTTTACTGTTTGTATTTGACAGTTTTTGAACTGCATCCTGGTTGTTTCGGGTGTTTGGAGTTTCCATTTTCTAAACTTCTACATTCTAAACCTTCTTCAGCTCTAAACAAATGATGAAATATTGAATGATTTGTCTGCTAAAGTGACATCATTTATTCTTTATTCAGACTGAGGTGCAGCAGTTTATCAGAGATCAACTGTGCTTCTCTGGCCTCAGCTCTGAAGTCCAACCACTCCCATCTGAGAGAGCTGGAACTAAGCTACAACAAGCTGCAGGATTCAGGGGTGAAGCTGCTGTGTGATTTTCTGGAGAGTCCACACTGTAGACTGAAGACTCTGAGGTCAGGTCACTGGCTGTCTGTTACTATTGTTGATCATAATGTTTAATAACTGAACCTAATTTATGTACACACATAACTTAAATCCTTCAAGCCAATTTCCTGTAGTCTGTCATCATAAAAGATGACTAATCTTAAAGAAACTGTAGAAAATGTCCACTGTTAGTTGTTAAAGAAATTTAATGTTGATAATTTTTGGTCATCTGTATACAGAAGATGCTCTCAATTAATATCTGTTTTCAATTGATAGTTTACTTGCTCAGGAAGAAATATTTTTTAGGTTTACATTAATTTTATTGTGTTTTAATGAATAATGGTTCTTTACTGATAATGATCCTTCAGAACACACACACAGGGACACAGAGATCAATGCAGGTGTTCAAAGTTTCAGTGTAGTAATTTTTTATGAATCAGTGTTGACATCAGAATCAGAACCAAGTATATTGCCAAGTAGAGTTGCGCATACAAGGAATATGCCTCAGTATCGTGGTGCATAACAGCCAAAATACACACAAAATTACGTAATCCTAAATAATATAAAAAAAGACATTTACAATACAAGCTATGTAAAATATATTTTAAGTCAGAAGAGCTGTTACAGGTTTAAATTTTAAATTGAAGAGAATGAATATGTGTCCGAATGATGTGATGACATTTGGATGGTATCTGTAGAAGGCTGACATTATGATAATCCACAATAACACAATGACAAAGTTGCTCTACTCATTTCAGAGAAAGCTCATTCAGGGTGTTTACATACACTTCAGTGACCAGGTTACAGTCGACTTTCTCCAGTCAGCTGAGTTCTTAAATGTCATGTTAACAAGTAACCTTGTTTCTGTAATCAGGATCTGGGATTAGAGAAACCTGGTTCCTGTAATCAGCGTTGGGAACTAGAGAAACTTGGCTCTTGTAATCAGGATTGCAGATTAGAGAAACCTGGTTTCCACAGGTAGATTTCTCCTGGAGAACTCTGATCTCTCTGTCATGTATACAGTTGCTAAATGTTATCGTGTTCCTTATCAGCTTTTTACGATTGAGTGTAGTAGTGGTGTACTCTGTCATGCATTGTGTGATGAATGAGGTGCACACCATCACGTTTGGTTCCAACCAGCTGTGTATTCTAATAATAATAAAGATATTAGGTCTCCCACAGCAAGTTTCATGGTAACAACCTCCAGAAATTACAGAAACATGATACAGCAGACTGGTAACAGAGTTTAGGGTGCACCCCTCAAGTCTGCAGGGGCCCAGCAGAGGGTGCTCATGTTACACACAACACGTAAGTCTCAGTGTTAACTTATAAATTATAATCAGATTAACAAAATAAATAGTAAGTAATATAATAATAAATCAGACAGGTGACTAGTAATAAATAAAAATCAGTGCACATCCAGTAATAATAGCAAAACACAGCTAGTAATGGCAAGTGGAATCATTAACTCTGTCACGTACATGATCATGTGCAGAACAACAGACTGCAGACAAAAAAGTAACATTGGAGCAGCTGGATGAAAGCAAAGATCATTACGCAGAGCGATGCAGCCTCGTATGTGTAAATAAATCCATCTTAAGTCTGACTAATACCTAAACTAACACAAAGCAGCATGTAGAAGTCTAAATAAGTTGGTTTCTAGTGCTGAACATTTAAATATTTGATAAATTCACATTGTGAGGAAAAGCTCTGCTCTGTCTGTACTTCTGTCACTGTGCTGTCAGTCTGCTCTGACACAAACACAAAACAAAAAGTCATAGAGTTACATCTTCACTCACTAATACAATTTAAATCAGTCAGCCATGTTTCAAGAATAAGGACAGGCTTAGTGGAGAAATCTTATTACTGGCCTGCTGCATGTACACAAGGATTTACAGTAACCAGGTTACTATAGGGAATGTAAACACACTGACTGAAGAGGACTATACATTTCAAACCTGAACACATCTGATGGATTTTAAATTGATTTTTTCCTTCATTTATTCTTTATTCAGATTGAGATACTGCAGGTTGTCAGAGATCAGTGGTGCTTTTCTGGGCTCAGCTCTGAAGTCCAACCCCTCCCATCTGAGAGAGCTGGAGATGAGTGACAACAAGCTGCAGGATTCAGGAGTGAAGCTGCTGTGTGATTTTCTGGAGAGTCCACACTGTAGACTGGAGACTCTGAGGTCAGTTCACTGACTGTCTGTTACTATTGTTGATCTTAATGTATAACAACAGAACCTAATATATGTACATACATAACTTACATCCATAAAGTTAATTTCCTTTTTTCATATTTTCATTTTTGTATTGTACAAAGTTTAATTTGTAGTTGTAAAAGATGACTGATTCTTAAAGAAATTGTAGAAAAAAAATGTCCATTGATAGTTGAAGTAATTTACTGATGATAATTTTTGGTAGAGTCACATCTGTATACAGATCCTCTCAACTAATAGCTGTTTTAAATTGATAAAGTTTACTTGCTGAAGATTTTTTTAGGTTTACATTAATTTTAATTTGTTTTACAAAATAATGTGTCTTATATATTGATCCTTCAGGACACACACACAAAGAGGGACACAAAGATCAAAGCAAGTATCTAAAGTATCAATACAATATTTTTTATGAATCAGTGTTGACATCAGAATCAGAACCAAATTTATTGCCAAGTAGGGTTGCACATACAAGGAATTTGCCTCAGTCTTGTGGTGCATAACAGTCAAAATATGCAAAAAATTAAGTAATAATACAGACATGGCCAAAACTATTGGTACCCTTGTATTATTGAAATAATGCACCATTCACCCTGAATAGTGTTGAAATTAAAAGATATTATTGTCAATTCATGTCTATGTTTGGTTTGCAGTGGAGCAAAACAAAAAAGTTGTGAATAACTGAATTCATGCTTATTCTACAAAGACATTCTAAAATAGCCTGGACAAAAATATTGGTACCCTTTAGAAGTTGAAAGAAATAATTGATTTGTAGTGATACTTTAAGCAAATGATTGTGTTTTAATTAGTATCACAGGTGTTAGAAAAAAGGTAATAGGCAAATGTGGTCAACATAAAGGTTACAAGACCATCTCCAAAGAGCTTGATGTTCCTGTGACCACTGTTGTCAATATTATTAAGTTTAAGGCCCATGGAACTGTAGCCAACATCTCTGGACGTGGTCACAAGAGGATAATTAGCCCAAGATTGAACAGAAAGATTGCTCAAATGGTTGAGAAAGAACCAAGGAAAACTTCAATACAGATCCAAGCTGATCTTAAAGTT
This sequence comes from Thunnus albacares, assembly GCF_914725855.1. Classification (NCBI taxonomy): domain Eukaryota; kingdom Metazoa; phylum Chordata; class Actinopteri; order Scombriformes; family Scombridae; genus Thunnus; species Thunnus albacares. The sequence goes on from NC_058113.1 coordinate 33,273,235, forward strand.
CAAGGTAAAATAGTTTCAAGTCGCACCATCCGTCGCTGTCTGAAGGAATATGGTGGAAGACCCAAGAAGATCCCACTTGTACAAGGGAGACACAAACAAGCCAGACTAGACTTTGCCAAAATGCATGCATAGAGCTTTTTGGTAAATCACACCAACCCTATGTTTACAGAAGAAAATGAATATGAAGCCTTCAAAGAAAAGAACAACATGCCTACCATGTAATATGGGGGAGGCTCAGGGATGTTTTGGGGTTGCTTTGCTGCCTTAGGCACTGGGTGCCTTGAATCTGTGCAGGGCACAATGAAATCAGAAGACCATCAAGGCATTTTGAAGTGAAACATACAGCCCAGTATCAGAAAGCTATGTCTTAGTCACAGGTCATGGGTCTTCCAGCAGAATAATGATCCCAAACATATGTCAAAAAGTACGCAAGAGTGGATAAGAAGAAAACATTGGACAGTTCTGAAGTGGCCTGCTATAAGTCCTGATCTGAATCTCATTGAACATCTGTGGAAAGAGCTGAAACATGCAGTTGGGAGATGGCGCCCATCAAACCTGAGAGCCCTGGAGCAGTTTGCTCAAGAAGAGTGGGCTGAACTACCAGTGGAGAAGTGGAGAAACCTTATTCAGAGTTACAGAAAGCGCTTGACTGTAGTTATTACCCCCAAAGTCTGTGCTACAAAATATTAAGTAAGGCTACCAATATTTTTGGCCATGCCATTTTAATTTGTTTTATTGTATTAAATGATATGTTAAGTTGTAAATCAAAAGCAAAGCTTCAGTTATATTCAATGTGAAATAAAGAATGATGGATACCATATATTCATGTCAGTTTCAACTTAATACAGAGAAAATTTAGTTGTTTTTTTTTTTTTTTTAAAGAGGTGGAAGGGTACCAATATTTTTGGCCATGTCTGTATTAAAAAGAAAGAAAGAAATTTACAATACAAACTATGTAAAATATATTAAGTCAGAAGAGCTGCTACAGGTTTAAATTTTAGATTGAAGAGATAATAGATAACATTAAAACAGACAGGTGACTAGTAATTAAATTCTGTGCGCATCCAGTAATAATAGCAAAACACAGCTAGTAATGGCAAGTGGAATCATTAACTCTGTTATGTCACGCAGAAAAAAAAGTAACATTGGAGCAGCTGGATGAAAGCAAAGATCATTACTCAGAGCGATGCAGTCTCATATTTTTTAATAAATCCATCTAAAGTCTGACTAATACTGAAACTAACACACAGTAGCATGTACAAGTCTAAATAAGTTGGTTTCTACTGCTGAACATTTAAATATTTGTTAAATTCAGACACTTTGACATTGTGAGGAAAAGCTCTGCTCTGTCTGTCCTCCTCTCACTGTGCTGTCAGTCTGCTCTGACACAAACACTCGCTCCAAAAGCACAAAACAAAAAGTCAGAAATCTCTCGCTAATACAGTTCAAATCAGTGAGCTACATTTCAGTACACATTTAAAACCTGAACACATCTGATGAATTTTAAATTGTTTTTTTTTCTGCATCATCTATTCTTTATTCAGATTGAGGTACTGCAGTTTGTCAGAGATCAGCTGTGTTTCTCTGATCTCAGCTCTGAAGTCCAACCCCTCCCATCTGAGAGAGCTGGAGCTGAGTGGAAACGACTTGCAGGATTCAGGGGTGAAGCTGCTGTGTGATCTTCTGGAGAGTCCACACTGTAGATTGGAGACTCTGTGGTTAGTAGTGGATTTAAGTCAGTCCATATTAATGAGCCCCTTTATTTGTCTCAGAGGTGATATTTTGGATGATACGGTTATCATCCAATCAAAGATCCAGTATTTCCAGGTACAGTTAATAGTTTCTTACGTTAGTGTTGAAGGTGTGAGAGGAGAATGGAGCAGAGTATTGAATTCATATTTTCATTAACTGACTGGCATCAGTTGCTTTATTCATGCTTTGCCATCATTGGCTGATTCATCAGCTTCTTGGCTACCAGCTGACCAGTCACATCCTTTCATATTCATACAGGTGTACATATGTATAAGCTGACACTTCTCATTGATTACTCTCAACCACCTCAACCTCCTTCTTATGGCTGAAGTGTTTATCAAAGCTGATTTAACTAAAATTTAAGAGCCTTTTCCTTCAACTCTAACTGTATAATCATTTGCTATAAATGGTCATTTCTCTGACGTAAGTGTCTCTGACTGAAATATATTAGTATATATATGTGTCTAGGTTCTATGATTCTAAAGGTTTACCTGTCACGTCAACTGGAAACCAGAAGATGAGTGGTTATGTGGAGGAAGAGGACAAATCAGAGTCTCCAGTATCCACTTGTGTGTCCAAACATCATCCTCTGGACTTCAATGATGAAGCTGGACCCTCAGACCTAAAGTAAGAGATTGTTCCAACTGAGAGCAGTTCAGTAATTTACCTTAATGTGAGCAAGAACCTTTGCATTTATTCATCATAAATTTAATTGAAAAGGGAATTTAATCTTCCCTTCGAGGAAATTTTCTGGGTGATGTATATTTGGCCAAAACTGGGGGTGTAAATATTAATATTGCTGAGCTATGTTTATGCCTTGGGACGCACCACAATTCCAGATTACTCCCCACTTCATGTAAATTAACTTGTAGCTGGATTAGAAAGTCCAGATGATGATAAATAGTTTGGTGGTTGTGTTGAATCACCAGAGTTATCTTGAGTGAACAAATAGAGTCTGATTATTTGAACCATCTACATAAGACAGTCCAGCTAACTGCTGTGTTTGTATTTATTCTTACAGGATGGAGGACAGACAAAACAATGCTGCACCTGACAGACATAAAGGAGGTGAGTGTGGGACTGTGACGTGACAAAATACACATCTAAAGACAACTAGTTGAGATTGTGTCTGTGGATCCCTGTGAAGTCTGTTTCTGACTAAGCTCTGATCACCAGTTTTTACTCCAGTTTGAATGCACCATAGTGGGTTCATTCACTTATCAGGGATTCAGAGTGAAAACAGCCCTGAGTTAAAACAAAATAGGAGGCTGTTTTGGTGGGGTGTGTTGTTAAGGTACAGTTGAGACAGGAAATACCATCCAGGAAGTCCAATCATAGGTTTGAAGGTTTAGAAGATGCCAAAATGCTGCATAGCAGTTTGCAATACTCAGACAGGATTTTACATCTCTGGAGAGTTATCTTGGTGGAAACTATTTTATCTCTTGTTGTGACGATCATTAGGTAAACTGTTGAAATACGGCGTTCACATTACAAAGGAATTCACCAGGAATGTACCTACAGAATGGTGTTCCTCAGCCTTGTCATTGATTCTACAAGTCTCTGGAACTCTTCTGGAGGGATGAACACCATTCTTCAAAAAGATATTCCCTCATTTGATGTTTTGATGATGGTGGTGGAGAGCACTGTCTAGCACATCAGTCCAAAATCTCCCATAGGTTTTCAATTGGGTTGAGATCTAGTGTCTGCGAAGGCCATAGTATATGATTCACATCATTTTCATACTCATTAAACCATTCAGTGATCCCTTGTGCCTCATGAATTGGGGCATTGTCATCCTGGCAGAGAACACTCCCATCAGGATAGAAATGTTTCATAGGATAAAGGTGTTCAATCAGAACAACTTTGTATTGATTTGCAGTGACCTTTCCCTCTAAGGGGACAAGTGGACCCAAACCATTCCCCCCAAAGCATAACAGAGCCACTGGATCCTTTCACTGTAGGGGTCAAGCATTTAGACCTGTGCCGGTTTTTCCTCCAATTTTTCACCCGTCTGTATGAGATTTCTCCACACAGTTTCTTGCTGTGTGATGTCACATTTTGTTGCAGCATAAGTTGAGCCAGGTTCCATTTTTTTGCTGGACGAGCCTGCATTGTGTTTCTGTGGCTTGCTGTGTTGTCAGACTGCCTCCATTCAAAGGAATGGGAGGGCTGCGTCTTTTCATACAGAGCAAATGTCTGAAGGTCTGAGTGCAGCCTTAAAAAGTGTCAGGTCCATCTTTCTCAGAAGATAATTGCCTAATATCAGTCTCAAGTTGGTCTTGGAAATTTGAAACAGTCATTTGCACTGTGCATTAGGAACCATTGCGCTCGCAAAATCTTTAAATTACGGTTTGAAATTTTGTAAAATATGCTTACTCGTTTTCTGGCAAAGAGTTAGATGTTCAGATATATATGTCTCATGTCTGTACGGTAAACATGAAGCTACAGCCAGCAGGGAGTTAGCTTAGTTTATCTTAACATAAAATCTGAAAACTCCTGAAAAAATCCTGAAAACTGTAGTGGGACATTGTTGATTTTACACTTCAGTTTTTGTACAGATTTAACAAATGAGATATAAGATGTTAATCAGTGAGCATTAGGTGCTGGTAGGTGGATTTTTTTGGACAGAGCCATTTCCTGTGTTTCCTCTGTTTCGTATAATTGTGAACTCAATATTTTGGGGTTTTAGTCTGTTGGTCAGACAAAACAAGATACTTGAAGTCATCACATTGCACTCTGGGGAACTATAATAGACATTTTTAGAATTTTCTGGTATTTTCTCCTGCTTTGTTCTGATCTATTTTGGCTGTTGGGAAAGATGTGTTGTCTCACTGCAAGAAGCTCTTCAGTTTGAATCTCAATCATTTCTGTTTTGAGTTTGGATTTTTTCCTTGTGTTCAGAAGTCCAAAGAGATGGAGTGATAATTTAAAATGTTGCTGTGTTGACGGATTGTGCAAAACAAGAAAGTTTGTTCCACTGCAATAATTGAAATAATGGAATAAAAACATACTTGATCGACACTTTGTAAATCCAATTTTACTTTGGTTTTGTGGTAATTTCTTTGTTCAAACTTGATCTTGAATGAAACATGACTGTGCTTGGTCTGGAACTTATTACAGTATTTCTTTGCCATTTTTACTTTTTTGGAGGGTTTCCCAGTAGAGGACAACAGGAGACATGTGGAGAAAGTCTGTGTCCAGCCTTAAACCCGGACTTTGTGTTGCAGCTTTTTGTATGTGTCTTAGTCCACTGGGTCAGAAGGATGTCCAGAAGTGAGTTTAACATCGGCTGTGTGTCTTCTTCTCTACATCCAATGGCTCTACCAGATCCGTCCACATCCAATACAACTCTTGATGTGTCTGTGGACAACAGAGAGGTTCAGCTGTATCCTGATGATCCAGAGAGGTTGAAGCAGCAGCAGCAGCTTGTGTGCAGAGAGAATCTGACTGGGACAAATTACTGGCAGGTAGAATCAATACAAATGTCCACTTTTTACTAACATGTTTATTAATTTGTTATTGATCAGACTCAGGTTCCTCCATAGGGTAGTACTCCTTATGTCTAACCTCCAAACATGATCTCTTGTCATCTGTATTATCTTCAAGCCCTCTTTTCCTCTCCTCTCACTCTTTCATTCTCCATTACAAAGTCATTCTAATTCATTTCTACCACCTCATCTGTGAAACCACCAGCTGCTGTCCAACGTAGCCTTGCAGGATCATTTCATTGGAGAATGTAAAGTGAAAGAGCAACTGATCTTTTAGTCAGTTTGAAAGTGTGCAGGTGGAGTAGAAACTGAAGCCGTGAGGATCCTGTCAGCTGTACAACTGTGAGAGCAAGGTGGTCGGTTTCTGTAACTAATGATGTCACTCTCTACATTTTAGGTCTTCAAACCCATAGTGCGGGCAGAGTCTGCAAACATTTCATACAGGTAACCAAAACATAAGATGCAGAATATTTCAACCATCAAACTCGTCCACTCCTTTCAGAGATGACACTTGACTTTTAACACTTTTAATACTCTTCAAACTCCTGCAGCTGCTGCTTCACTCACATCTTGTCCAGCAGTTCAGTTTCGTCTCCAGCTCTTTAAACACTGCAGCAGACACAGCACATTTTCTTCAGCAAATTCATTCTTTAGTTTTTATTCATTCAAACCAGAAAAAAGGCTGGATGAGCTTGTGTTTGTGTTGTGTAAACAGCTCCTCTGTGTCATACAGGTTCAGGTGTCCTGGTCCAGGTGTGTTCCGGTGCACTTTTACTGGACTGGTGTTTGTTATGGCTCAGGAGGCAGAGCTGCAGTACAGGACTGTCCAATGGGATGAGAGCCTCCTACATCCAGCTGGCAAGATGGCTGCAGGGCCGCTGTTCAACATCCAGAGTCCTGACGGTGCTGTCAGTCAGCTCCACCTGCCACACTGTGAAACCATGGATGGTAAGCTGATTATTGTGCTTTTTGAGTTTTATTAAAACAACAATAAGACGCCTGTTGGTGCCCCCTACAGGCTGCAGACTTCATTACAGCCACAAGATGAACACTCAGATGACTTATCTGTTTATCTGTTCTTAGAGTCTTAATAACAGTGGAGCTAAACATGTAAACTTTGTCCTGAGGGTGGCCCTAGAGGAAAATAAAAAGGGTTCATCATCTGGGGAACATGAATGTGTTCAGTAAATTTCAGGGAAATATGATATTATACGATATCTTGTATATTAGTGGAGTATTTGTCCTGATGGTGGCACAAGAGAGAGGCACTGACATACTCTGGGACTGTGAAAGAGGACTGCACATTTTACTTTGTACATACACTGTGTATGTTTGTATTTTGACACACAGTTTAGCCTGTAATTTTATTTATCTAGAAATTAGTACATTTAAATACTTTTTCTTTAACATTGTTCCATAGCATGTTGTGTTGGGACAAAAACAGAGATTAAAAAACATTCAAAGAATCAGTCCTTTTCCACAGCATTTGTCCAGGTTTAGAGTTGTGGTGTTTGCCCAACATGGGAAACTGTTTAATTCTTCACTGACCAGACTGAGTGTCCTAGAAATCAAATAAAATTAGAACATAAATAAACGCAATGAACATAATAAAATTAACATTATGAAATTGGTGTTAGTAAAATAATCTGTGTTTTCACAGCTCCACTCCCTGAAGGTGTGCTGTCTGTTGTCCACATCACTGATGATGGAATGAGCATCCTGGAGCCGCTGGAGATTACAGACACTCATGTGGTTGTGAATGTCCCTCACCTCTCTGCTTTTGGCCTGGTCTGGGATTTTGTCATGAGGTTTGCCAACATCACACGGACAATTAATGGCCAGGTTCTGCTGTTCCTCCGACCTCCGGACACACATGATCGAATACTTGATGTATTTCTGCTGCAGGACAACATTCCTCTGAGTGAGGTAAAACTATCTGTCATACAGTATGTGCTTACCATCAGCCTGAACTTATGTTTTAAACCGCAGCTATTTCTATACTAGGCCACTACTTTTATACTAACGTCTCACTCCTCTATACCTGTTATCAAACCTTCTCAAGCTGTGGTAAGAAAAGAATGATTGTCTAATCTGACCTGGAAATCGTCAGAATACTCTTACGTTTTTAGTTGTTTTTTTCTGGGTTATCTCTAGAGTGCATTATTGTCTCTCACAGTGTCACTTGTGATATCACCACTAGGTTGTGTAAATGTTGAATAGTGGGCTAAATTAATATAAAATTAAATATCTAGGTATTCCATATGGCAGCGTGATGCTGCCACCATGAAAAAAAAAAGTTTGTTCAGTTTCTTGTTATAAACTTTTCGAGTTTTAACAAGACATTTTTCATGTTATTCCAAGATATTCTCCCAGAATACATTTTTTAAAATAAACTTTTCTTGTTATATTTAACAACATAAAACTTTGTCTATATTTTCAACATAGAACTGCTTCCACAGGATCTCCTTTAAAAACATTACAGTGTTACATGCTGCCACTGCAGTGATGGAGGCTTGTTTAATTCCACCTGTAACTCATCTATATTTGTCTATAGCTATCCAGCATGTACAATAACAGAATATGAATAGTACAGAGAAGTCATTGTCTATCTATCTGAGAATAAACACCATAGTAAAAATGTCCTATCACTGAAGGTTAAAGTCCAGCAAGGAGAAGCTGAGTACATCAAGATCGCTTCTGACTGTCATCTCAGCACTGATCAAATTTACAGTGTTCACTGTGAACCTGAGGCCTCCACAGTACAGCCTGAGGTGAGTCAGTTCTGATAAACTTCTAATGATTACAAACTTAATTATTATATGTACAGGTTTGGAAAAAATAGATTTATGATCAGAGTGCTAGATAAAAAAAAAATTACAACAGGTATGAAAATTACACTTTTCCTCTGGTTTTCAGCATGTACCATTTCACACAAAATATGGACCAAATTTCTTCCCAACATTTGAGGTTTTCCTCACTACAAACCAAGAGAGAGTGACTTTGATGGTCCAAGACCAAGAGGGAACACAAGTGTGGAAATGTGTCGTGTGTCTGACAGGTAAAGCTTTCACCCTGCTGCAGCAGAACTTCACCCCATGTCATAGTTAAGACCCCAGTTGCAATTCACAATCCACAAGATATTATTGCTCTAACAATGAATCAAAGATCCACTTCTGGATTTGTCATGCAGCCTTCAGACAATGTTACAGAATTCTGAAGGGTTGTATTTAAGAAAGCAAAAAGATGTATTTTAGATACATCTATCTGGATGAAAAAATATTTGTTCCACTGAATGATGGAAAAGATTTTTAACACATTTCCTTTCTGACTCAAAACATAGATGGCAGCCCACCAGCTACCCGGAGAACAAATTTAGTCAAAATTTTGGAAAATGGTTAAAAATCTTTTTTATCATTCAGTGGATTAAATGTTTTTTCATCCAGATGGTTAGAGGAGTGTTTAAGGATTCTTGAAATGCATTTTAGAAAAAAGGTATGTTATAAACGATGATGGTTTCTCAAACATCACAGATTAATTATCTTTTAGAGAAACTGATGGTTATCTCTGTACCTGTTTATGTGAAAAGTGGCAGTGTTGCATTGCATTTTAATGAACTTAAGCATGACGTTAGTCATCTCAGATATATGGGCATACATGTGGTTAATATGCTCAAACATGGAGGGAATAGGTACAGACTGTTGCTCCAGACAGAAGCTTTTTGGATTGATTTTGTGCAAACTCTTACACCTAATGGCTTAAATGAGGATTTTTCTTCCCTTACTTCCCTTCTCTTGCCATATGGAGATTTTGTTAAAATGTTCATAATTTCTAAAAGATCTCTGTTTAAAAGTGACTGTTGAGTTATTAAACAACAGTCTTTTCTTCTTTTCTCTGGTTATCTTCCAGGTCCAAGAAGGGAAAATCTACAGCTGAATCTCCCAGCAGGGGACAGCATCCCAGCAGAGGAGAGGCTACGCTTAGTTCGGAGACAGTTTGTTAGCAGTGTGTCTGAACCTAATCTAAACACGCTTCTGGATAAACTTTTTGAGTGTGGTATTATAAATGATGATGAAATGCAGTCAGCCAGAACACAAACAGGAGGAAACAAAGCTCGAGAAGTGATCGACATGGTGCGAAGAAAGGGAACTGAAGCCAGCTCAATTTTTATTGTCGCCCTCCATAAAGTGGATCGAAACCTTTCCAGACTGCTCAAATTAAGCTGAGTGTGATGATAAACGTGTATAATAGCTGGCTCTTTTACAGTCTCAGGTTACTTATTGTTATCTTTAAATGAGATGTTTTGACCTTAAAAGCTGTGTTTTTAATAAGGGGACTTTCACTCAGGTTGTAAAAAGGGCCTTTAGAAAGAGATCCAACAAAACTTGGACTACATTGGATAGATTTTGAGCAGAGAACAGTTCCACTTAGAGGTTGTGTCTGCAAATATGAACTAAAACAGATGCTGCTGCTGTTAAATGAGACCTCAAACAAAAGACTCAAACAGAAGGTTTGTGAGTAAAGCTATTGGTCTAATGCAATAATTATAATTAAAAGTGCAGTCAGACCTTTTTCTAATTCAATATAAAAGCCTTAACTGAGTAGTTACTTATCCCTCTCAAACAACGAGAATGATCACCTTTCTAGATCTCTGCCGCTTTTTTAGAGCTTTAAGAAGGTACATTCTTAAGTAGCATATGTAACACATTAATTTGACATGTAGAGTTAACTTTGGTGGTTCTGTGTTCAAGTTCAAGATCTGTGCAGAGATGGGGTTAACTTTTTACATCAGCTCTACATCACTCCACCTAAATTACACAAATAAAAAACTCAAATCTCTCACCTCTCTGCTTCAGATTTGGCTTAAATGAAGGTAAATTCTTACTTTCCACCTGTTCTTTTCCCCCAAATATACAGTTTTTGGACAAATGTATGCTTGTCAGGTAACTTCACCAGCTTCAACCTTGGTCATCATGACAAAGCTGTTAAGCTCACAGAAATCTTATTTATTATTGCCGAATATGTGTGATGTGAGAATGGTAGAAACAAGAGTAAATCCTTTTACAACATAGAGCAGTCTTTTATTGATTATATTAAAAACTTTCCTCTCAACCAGATTGACCTGTCTTAGACACATTTATCTCAATTTATTGAATGTATTCTGGATTGCGCCAAACTGAAGATGATGTGGTCTGATGTCAAATGAAGAAAGAGGAAAGAAAACATATCAGCAGGTCAGAGTTTGAATGTTGTTCCTTGTTTCCACCACTAGATGGATACAGAACATTATTGACAAACAAAGAGGCTGCACCACCTGAGAGAAATGAAGGACTGAAAAACAACAGATCCCTTTTGAGAAAGATTTTTGAGTTCAAGTTATACACAGAGTAAATTAGTGCACAGATTTTGTGGTGCCAGGGTAATTATAGAACCTTTACATTGAGAATACAGGAACAAACTGGAACTAAAACAGAAGACGGTGTCTGTTTGACATTAGCAGTAGTATTTTAACCCTCAAATCGCTTCTAATCTAATTTCATAACTTTTCATTTTTCGGTGGTCCGGGCTTTAAAAAGTAACCTTAGTGCAAAACTGCTGCTTCTAAAATCTTTTCATCAACATCATCATTACATCGTTGTTACACCACAGCCATCGTCATCTTCATCAGTCATATCATCATCATATTTACACTCTAAAAACTTTGGTGTGTAGCATTTGAACATTTCTGACTTTGATGACTCCTTGTAAAATAAAACTTTTTCTTCAAAAGCTACATTTTATACCATGAGAATCATTTGAAAAATGCTGTAAACACATGAGACAAACAGCAAGTTTTAGTTCTGACCTACATGTGAAACAAAAATAACATGAAGTGCAGAAAACAATAAAGCATAAACCAACAGGATTCATTGAACACCAAGAACAAGGTTCAGTTCATGATACAAATAAAGAGCTTATAAAACAAACTTTGAACAAATCAGTCAAAGAATTACAAAATGCTTTTTACCTTGGAAAAAGTGCACTAGTGTTTACACAATGACGGCAACAGCAGAGCAACTGAAAGTACCTTGTACCTCACAGTACAGACTCACAGGTTGTTAAAAGGTTTGGTTGGGAAGCTCCAGGTTACAAGATGTTGAGTTCCTGCAGTGGAAACAGAGTTTCAGAGTCTCCAATGAACCTTCAGGTGTTTGGACTGTGGGAGGAATCCCGCACACATGCAAACTGTCTGTACACAGAAAGAAGCAGCCCACACCCAGTGATGTGACGACACCACAGAATTTATAATGTACAAAAACAGGCAACAAAACATCAGACACAAGCAAAAATCCAGAACTAGACATCAAGACTCAAATGTGAAATCCTCTTCTTTATTAAACACTCATGACACAAGTCCTCTTGGCTCATGTATTGTTTGGCTGTTCTGTAAACAGATACACCAGTTGCTCTTCCTCTCTTGTATTTCTGACAGAGAAGCGGCTCAATTAATGTTTGAGACATGGCTGCTGTTACCATCTGTAACCACCAGGTGTCACCAAATCAACCAGGACTGAAATCTGAAGGGTTAGAACTTTAAACATTAATTTTTATCATGTGTCTGTGTGTCAGCCTAATATTTTTTGTGCACATTTATGACTGTATGCTAAAGGACCTCTCGTTGCAGTGATTCACAATTGTTGAAAAACCTATTTTATAACATGTTTTATACCGCTATTGACAGCTGACTCCTCACTCCTCTTAACCAGCTGGTCGGGGCCGCAAATGATCAACAACTGCAGCAAAAGGCATTTCTGGCAATCAGCTACGCTAAAAACAAGCCTTACCTAGTTTGTTGCAGGCCACATTTTGGTCTTTGTCATGGCTCAAATACTGACATCCATAGAAAGGTTTGGTCTCATCTTGAACCAGAGCATCTGCAGATTAATTCCATATCCAATATGTTATGATCCACTAAAGTTAGGCACAATACAAGATGAATAAATCTCTCTTTTTGTTAGCTTCGCCACCATCTTGACTGTAAGGGAGCCGGGAATTTCCTTTTCAGTAAAGTTCCTTTACAGTACTTAAAGTACTAACCGAGCTAAACACAAACCTATTGAAAGTTTTTAAATTGGTCAAAGTATGAGGCTACAGTACAAGTTTTTCTTAACATCTTTTTTTGAGTCATTAGTCACAAGGGGTTGCTGTTTTTTGATTTTCCATGAAAACACCTCTAGAACAATAAGTTCGGAATTTCAGATCTTCATAATTTTAAATACACAAATAGTCTGGACTCTTACAATATAGATTCAAAAAGAAAAAGAAAAATGATCATCTGTTGCTTTTTCTCGTTCCAGTATTGACATGTTGCAGACCTTAGAGACATTTTATATAGTATTCCTATGGGATTTTCAATATTCTGTTTATTATATCATATAAACATCTTGAAATCTGTACAAAAGGCAGTTTATATTTAACTGAATTTCAAAATATCTGACTTTAAAATTCAAAAGCATTGCATTTAAAATGTAATGCATAAAATATTTCACAGTCCAGTAGTTCACATACAGTATTTCACAAACAGTAATTCATGCAAATTGTAATTATGAGGAATATTTAACTTCAGAACTTTATTATACAATTGTATAGTGATTTAATTTATCACCCACAACAGTCCCTAACAATTCTTTGCTTGGTGACAGCTCCTTATTTGGGGGCTTGAAGCCTCTTCATGGTCTTACCCCAGGGTGGGAAATAACTTTTTAGAATGTGAACATCTACCAGCCGTTGACAGATAAGTGTTCAAATTCACCACCTACTCAATAGTAAATCATTATTTTGTGTCTGAAATCTACCAGCCATGTTTATATTTTACCAGCATTTGGCTGGTGGCTGGTGCTAATTTCCCAGCCTGCCTTAGACACACTTTGTCTTTTTTTGTAGAGGATCACATCTGCTATAACATTTAGCTGATGACCTGACAAGTTGTCCACACTTCCACCCATCTCCTCATCTCCACTGTCCTCTGCATTGTCACCTGGAGGCCCAATAAAAATGTCTGCCCTCTCAGTGTCAACTGATGTTACTAATTCAATCTGGTTGCGTGTGTGTGTTTGATGTGTTTTTACTCTGTCTTCCAGCACTCGGCATTCATTTTTCCAATGGTTGTAAATACAGCTCGTTGAGCATTAAAGTGTTTTTAATTTCAAACAACAACTGAATTTATGTTTTTTATTTCTTTTTTATGGCTCAAGGGGCAGTTCAGGTCTTAAATCTTCACTAATTAAGACTTGTTGTATTGACACTAAATTGGAAGTGAAAGGTGTCACTTACAGAGAATTCTCACCAACTCTTCTGAGCTTTTTTCTCGTTAAAACGAAGATGTTTCCAGGTTCTAACAAGAAATGTAAAGTCACATTTTTCACTAAGAGAGGTTTTTCTGTGCTGCCATAGTCTGATTATTATATGCTCCTCAAAAACATATAATGGAAAAAGGAATGCATATTAATGATGAAAAATGATAATAAAAAGCCAAGTGACGATAGTTTGCTGATATATTCACCTTGTAAGAAACTGTTCTTTTACTATTCCCAGAGCTACAAGCCTCCTTATATCCTGTACTTGTGGTGTATGTTCATATTGTTGGGCAATAAGACAACACATGAGTACAAACAGACTGTTTCTTTCTGTCAGGGTTTTTTCTTCATTCTTATCTGTGATCTGAATCTTCTCCACATCCGCTGGTTTAACTCTTCAGCAGTTTTGTCATCCTGTGTTGACAGAGATGGTGACAGCAGATCAGTTTCTGCAAATTTACAGACATTTGAGTTGTAAATTCGTAAAACCACAATTTACTATTTTATATTTTTCCATATTTCAGAAAGTGACACTGAAGAATGTTTTGCAGCTTATGGTGAATCATTTAGGGGGAAATTCACTATTTTCTCTGCCTTACTTAAGTTGTAGTTTTCATTACATACTTATAATTTAAGTTAAACAAATATAAGATATTTGTATATTATATAGAATATTATATTAATATTAATTGATATGTATGGAGAATATTTCAAAAACAAGGTTACAAAGTGCTTCACAGACATAACAGAAAATACACAGCGCTATTACAGAATAGAATAAAGACAGTGAAATCCAGAAATACAATAAAAAAATAATAATAGTATTTAAAAATTATATAAAAACAAGAATAAAAAGATCAATCAAAAGCCAATTTATAAAGAGTCTTTATCATGGGACATTTTTAGAAATGTGTATTATTTCTTAAAATTTTGACACTACAACCCCTTTCATAGTTTATACTTTGAAAGACACTTCATCTGACACAAATCTCTATCAGTCCCTTTATTTCAATATTAATATTTAAATTTCAATATTTCATACAAATATTAATATTTCAGCTCCTTTCAGCACATTCACTTTAAGAACTGAAACATGAACTCCTTTTCAGCGCTTCCGTTTAACAGTCAATTAATTTCATTTCAATGATTCTGTTTCAAATCCCACTTTGACTTCTTTCAGAGCTTCAACTTCATGTCCAACTTCAGTTCCTTTATGTTTAAAATCAGAGGCTCCGAGGACAAATAACAATTTAAGACATGTTTGATGTCTCCAGTGTTTCATTGGACATGAGAACACTTAACTTCTTTCAGAAAATATGTCAGTTTCTAGTTTGTTTATTACATAATTACAAAGATGCAGCATCCCATCATATCACAGCTTTCCCCTCTTGTCATTTTGGTTTAAACTATTAGACTGTTTTACAAAGTTCATTAACAGCTGAGGAACTGTTTATCTTGCTTTCACTTGGGGTCATCAACATCTGAAATTTCTTTTTGTACATTTTACTCAAACTGCAGCCATCGTGGCTGAACATTTAAAGAAATTCTGCACATTTCCAGGTGTATATTCTATCTTGGCATGATTTATAGTTAAAAACTCCTTATTTATCTAATACTGACCCTTTATGCAGCCCCTCAGTTCAGCCTGATTGGTTCTGATTGGTCAGCTTAAGGAAGTTGTGTCTTGACCAACTTCCAGCAGCTCGGGAGGCAACGTCAACAAACCATGAAACAAACTATAGTAGCAAGATTTCACTGTTTTTTCTCATTCTTTACTTGAAATGTCAACTTCTCAAATCCATCTGTACATGTTGGAGCTGAATCAGAGTGAAATATCACCGCCTTGCTCTTCATCAAACTGTAACCATAGCAACATGACCCCTTGGCAAGTGAGAATTCTTGACAAGAGTTCACATGTTCAGCACCTCGCGCGTCTGGTTACAAACTACATTCAGAATATGTGTGTAAGCCCTTTGTAGATCTTTATAATGTTTTGGAAAAAATAGAATCATAAACTTTATTTAGTTTTAAACTATCATCGTGTAAATACTGTTGGTGTTAAGGGTGCGAAACACCAGGCTTTAAAATGGATTTTTGATTCAGTCCAGTGGAATCACAGTGATGAGTAGATTTGCTCACAACATGATGTAAATCAGAGTTGATTTTTGGCATTGAGTTAAACTTTGTGAATTTGCGCCGTTGAACAATAGCAAGCCATCTGGACAGTGCTGATCATCAAGGATACAGAGAGTCCAAAATGGAGGAAGCTATCGTTGCTTATTGGCTGTGTTGCACAACTCACTTTTATGTAACCCCCTCTGTCAGAGTTAAACTGCTCCTCTAAAGGTTTGCAGACAGTTATGAGAACAGGAGTCGATGGTACATATTCGTCTTTTGCATAAAGTTATTGCATTATTGGTAAAGTGGTGAAGTTAATTGCTAGAAA
Source organism: Thunnus albacares (assembly GCF_914725855.1). Classification (NCBI taxonomy): domain Eukaryota; kingdom Metazoa; phylum Chordata; class Actinopteri; order Scombriformes; family Scombridae; genus Thunnus; species Thunnus albacares. The sequence goes on from NC_058113.1 coordinate 33,289,254, forward strand.
TTATTTTCCCTTTAGCAACAGAGCTAAGCCAAAGTTTCCTAACTGAACATTAGTAAGCTTGTTAGCAGTTAGCTTCTGGCTCCACTGTTTCACATAAACAAGCAAATGTCACTTCGTGGTGTGACTACCTTTTGTTTGAGTATCAATGTTTCAGCCCCTGTTTGAGGGTAAAGTTATTTGAGAAATTTATAACGGAGTACAAAGTCAAGAGGTTGTGATATGTAGCACAAAAAGCTAGTGAAGCTGTAAACTGTTCCCACACATGCTCAGTGGCGTTTGCCTTACACTGAACTACTCTCCGGAGACTGAAAACATGATGCTGTTATTAGTCTTTGGAGCCGTTTCTAAACAAACTAACGTGACCAAACTCTTTATAATGAAGGAACATGTCACCCAGTGCAGCGGTGTGACTCACTGACGTGTTTTTAATAGTTTTTGAACAACAACAGAGGTCTACAGCACAGAGGAATAAGATATATCAGGCTTTGGATGCACACACAATACTTGTTAGTAGATCAGTTCATTGTTGGTTTGGATCCAAACATGAGATTTGTTAACAAGAAGAAAAATAAAGAAAATCGCCAGCCTGATGCTTTAAGTTAAGTTCCTGTAGGCCTAGATGTGAACCTCGGTTTCTGGTGTCAGAGTTCTGCTCTTTATACATAAATTTCGAACATAATCCGGGCTGCTTTTACATTTGCCAAAACAACGTAATTGGGAGAAGACTTTTGTAATATATAAATGTAATTTCCAGGAGCCAGGAAAGATATTGAATTTTTAGTGATATATAACAGAGAAAAGCAGCATTTTTTTGCTTCAGTTTCAGAGATTATAACGACAGTAATCCTGCTTAACTTTTGTTTTTACTGCCTAAAGCCTTTATTTTGTTTTCCTTCCTTAATTCTGCTGCTTTTACTGCTACATGGATCATGAACGGACCCCAGACCCTGACCCTAACCCTATTTGTCACTATCAGACCATTGAGTTTGGGGCAAAAAGCTTCAGTATGACATGTGACGACTCATACCTGTCAACAATCATCTCGCATGATCACAGTCAAACTGAATATTTACAAATCTATCCACAAGACCTGATGTCATGTGATGTGATATATTTTTTAATCATCTCCGGTTAATTGTTCCAAAAACAGCAAAGAATCTGCTTCTCAAACCAAAAATTACAGTTTGCAGCTGAGAAAACAGACAGATTTTCTTCAAACGAACAAGGCCGAAACAGATAACACTTTGTGTCCTGTTTAACGGGAAGAACTCCAGATTTTTTCCTCCCTTTCACTTTTGTTGAAAAGAAGTCTTTTATTTAGCGGAGGCTCTGTAGAGAAACGCTGTGCTGAACAAACACAATAAGCTGGTTGTTGTTGTTCACATAGTTCAGTCAGAGAGAATTTACTACAGGGCTCAACACTGAAATGTCAGCGCTGGCGGGAAGAAGAGCAGATCTGGTTTATTTTTGACTTCATTCAGCTTTATGAGCTGAAGAAATACAGAAAATGAGCTGTTGGTGTGATGATAGTGATGTTTTAGACAATGGCACTTGGAAATGTATTTTTTTTATAATTATAACACCAAAGTCATGACAATTTGAATCATTGTGTTGAATGTATGAAATACTGTATGTGTTAGATTTTGTATTGTGACAATACATGACATTAAAGAAATTTACAGATCATACTGTGACTGAGATTCTCAATTTATTGGTTTCAAATAGTTTTGATGTGCTTTTGACAACATTTTTAAAAAAAAACAAAAGCACACATACACATTTTTATGAATCAATTTACTATTATTATTTTCTTAATGGAAAAACTGTAAAGTTAATTCTTGATCTACTACTACTACTACTTTGCCATAAAAAAAAAACTAAACTTTACTCTAGAAAGTGGATGTTAAGATCATAATTTTTTTGTCTTGTTAGTGTTTTTTTATTTGGTTTTTTGTTTTTTTTAAGATCTGGAAACATTATCATTTTGAAATGATTACTATAACATTGCTGCTTGTTTTAATAATAATAATAATAATAATAATACATTTAATTTATTTAGCACCTTCCATTGCAGGTTTCAGTACACAGTAGCAGGAGTTGGTTGGGCTTGACGTGCTGAAACAGCTTGTGCACGACCCTAAACCTGTCTGGTCTCATGTGGTGTGAGACTGTAATCCATTACCAGTAAGACAACAGGTTAGAAGAGGGGACCAACAAATCAACTCAGAAACACACCATAAACCAGAAATAATGGAAGACTGGGCTTGGGGTTAGCGACTCCAACCCATAAAAAACATCCATGCTACAGAAAAGTTGATGAAAATTTTTTTTAAAATAAATTTCTCCTCATGAGAGACCAGGATATCCGTCGATGAGTGGATCCTACATTTCTCATAATGCAACTGGAGATCATCTTTTCTTTAAACCCTTCCTGCCTGGTAAACACTCACATGTTCAGTTTATAACACAGACTTTTGAATCATAAATGTGTGGCCTCCTGATGACATCACTATGACATCAACAGGGATATTTTCACAGACTTGACAAACATCCTCTAGAGACACAGATGACATTATACAGCCTTTTTTCACTGGTTGTATTTTTTTTTTTGGTCCATAAAATGTTAGAAAATGGTGAAAAATGTTGATCAGTGTTTCCCGAGGTCCAAGATGATGTCCTCAAATGTCCACAATCAAAAGATACTCACTTTACTGTCATAGAGGACTAAAGAAACCAGAAAATATTCATTTGTATTCTTCTGAAAGGCTGAATTTTGTCTTTTTTTTCTTAAAAAATGACAAAGAATGATTTATCGATGATCAAAATAGTTGGTAATTATTTTTCTCCTGATTGACTAATCGATTTATCGACTTATTGCTGCAGCTTTAACCCTCATCCTAACAAGTAAACTGAACTTTATGTATAAAAATGGGAGCAGTTTTCTTTATTTGCAAGGAAAGAATCATGATTAATGGAGAGTAAACACTTTAAAGGAACATATTGGAGTTCAATTATTTTCTGTGTGAATATGAGCAGTAACTTGATGCTTTAATGTAAGAAGCTGCCAATTTCTTGTTTCTCTTTTAATAACATCCTTATTTCCTGATGGTTTACTTTTTATTAATTTCACTGTGTGTTTATATCCAAAGGTGGAAAGCAACTAAGTACATTTACTCAAGTACTGTACTTAAGTACAATTTTGAGGTACTTGTACTTTATTTGAGTATTTCCATGTGATGCTACTTTATACTTCCACTCCACTACATCTCAGAGGGAAATATTGTACTTTCTACTCCACTACATTTATTTGACAGCTTTAGTTACTTTTCAGATGAAGATTTGACACAATGGATAATATAACAAGCTTTTAAAATACAACACATTGTTAAAGATGAGACCAGTGGTTTCCAACCTTTTTGGCTTTTGACGTCTTACAAAAAGCAGTGTGTAGTCGGGGTCACATTTCACATGTCTATGAGTTGTTAACAGCTCCACCAAATAGTGATTTTTCCCTCTAAACTTCTCACATGCTTTCATTTCAATAAATGTTCAAATGATCCAATATTTCAGCAAAAATCAAAGATTAGAGAAAAAGTCCAAAAACTGAAAACAGATTTGTGTATCAGAACTTTGTTTTTTCTTCTTTCCTCTCCCATTAATCATCTCACCACCCCTCAGATTTATCTGCTGACCCTTTGGAGGGGCCCGACCCCTAGGTTGGGAACCACTGGACTGAACTAGCTAACTGTATATAAAGTAGTGTAAACTAGCTCCACCTCCAGCAGCTACAACAGTAACATGCTGCTCTAACACTGATGCTTCACTATTAATAATCTAATGATGTCATATATAATAATATATCAGTCAGAGGGACCAAACCACTACTTTTACTGCAATACTTTAACTACATCAAGCTCATAATACTTATGTACTTTTACTGCAATACTTTAACTACATCAAGCTCATAATACTTATGTACTTTTACTTAAGTAGGATTTTACACAAGTAGGATGCAGAACTTTTACTTGTAATGTCTGTATATGCTGCTGTTATCATATGTATATACTGTATTTTTTCTAAATTATTTAGGTAATAATATTAAGTACACTCAATTCTGACATCCATGGACAATCAGGCACTTTACTAGCATAGCAAAATCCACCTCAACATTCTGTTCTTTCTGTTATATTTCTTTTTATATATATTTGAGTTGGTTTATTTAGTTATTGTATACAATTTAGAATTAAATTGAATTTGTTTCTTTACCTTTTTTACCTCATTGTTGGCTGCTGAAACATTTTAATTTCCCTTTGGGATTAATAAAGCATCTATCTATCTATCACAGTATTTTTACATTGCTGTATTTGTAATTTAACTTAAGTAAAGGATCTCAGTACTTCTTCCACCACTGTTTATATCTAAAATATACATATATATAGCATATATGACCACTTGTTAACATGTGGACCAAATTCCATACGGTGGTACGATCATTTAAAGACAACTTAGCAAACTCCAGCTGTGATGAAGACAGGAGTGGAGCCCGCCGTGGTCTTTTGTGCTCACCACAGTTGTAAAGAGTGGTCATCTGAGTCACCGGAGCCTTTCTGTCAGCCCTCAACCAGTCTGGCCATCCTCCACTGACCTCTCTCATCAACAACAAAGCGTTTCCGTCCGCAGAACTGCCGCTCACTTCTGAGCAAACTCCAGAGACTGTTGTGTGTGAAGGAGATCAGCAGTTTCAGAAATACTCAAACCAACCAGCCCGTCTGGCACCAACAATGACGCCACAGTAAAAGTCACGGACATCACTTTGTTTTCCCCCATTCTGATGTTTGATGTGAACATTAACTGAAGCTCCTGACTTGTATCTGCAGGATTTTATGTATTGCACTGCTGCCACCCGATTGGCTGATTGGATAATTGCAGGAATAAGCAGATGTACAGGTGTTCCTAATAAGCATGCATGTCTAAACATATATTCATCCACCTATCTACATGTACCTGTATACTTGCAGCAGCCAACTTGTCTGACATGTTGTTCCAAAAACATTTGGTGAGGCAGCGTTTAGTTTTTATGCTCTGTGAAGATCTAAGAGCAGCTGAAACCTCTTCAGCCTGGCTTTTGATTTGAATATTTTATAGCCGTTATTCATTTTATATAACTTATTTTATTGTTGTTTGTCTATTGTTCGTGTTTTACTCCCTCTAAATACTTTTTATCATTTTTATTTCCTGTGTGTATTAGTCTCAACTTGTTTGCATATTTATTGTTTATCACCAGCTTGTCAGTCATCTGTAAAGCACTTTGAATTGCACTAACCTGCATGAAACGTGCTATTCAAATATAGTTTTATTATTGTTGTTATGTTATGTTCCACAAATGAGTTGTTTAGTCTCGGCCCTACTTTTTCTTCACACAGTGCCCCTTTATTTTAAACCCTTTTACTGTTTTCACTCACAGACCTCTTTTACTTTCAGGTTGAATCAGATTTTTTTCTAGGAAACTGATTTGTATTTCTCTGTCTTAACCACATATTAACATACGCGTGGTTGTTGTCCTTGAGCAAGAAGGTGAACTCCTACCAATTGACCTTTGACCTCTGACATTATTATAATAAAACCGAAGCAGGTGACGAGAAAGAGAAACCGCCAACTTGGATTAAAGCCTCGTATTTTAATCACGACACTATAATTAACTCAGGAAGTTCAAACATCTGCGGTTTAAACTCTGCGCCGTGCAGCAGCGGGACTCTGCCTGCAGGGGGCGCTGCCACCTGCACCAGAACACCGAAGCTTGTCTGTGTTCTGACAGGATGACTCACTCTGTAGGTTAAAGTCATAAACGGATCCACGCTCTGTGTCAGCAGGTGGGCGTTCACACCTTTAGTCATTGACCTCAGTCACACTCTGCAGTTGGAAAGATGTTACCATAGAAACCGTCACCATAGAGAGACGTTACCATAGAAACCAAACTATACAGACCTGAAACAAACGTACTCTCCCATAACATGTTTTATGATTTTATTTTATTTTAATTCTATCCTGATCGTATTTTTGGTTTAAATTGTTCTAAAACCACCATAAATTAAACTGATAATTAATATTGATGCTGAACTATTTTGGCAAGAAATTGTTATTTCTTACAAGGAATGATGTAAGGAATGCACTTTGGGACTTCTGCCAGTTTAAAAAATTCAAATAAAAAGCTTGGAAAAGTGTAATTATAGATTATGTTTTATTATATTTGTATAATCGTTTATTTTTATCAAGTATTTTTATTTATTTAGTTTTATAAATTTTTATTTAACTCATTTGACTATTTTATTTATTATTTTTGTCGCATTTATTTTTATTTCATTTTTATTTATTTATTTTATTAATTTTTATTTTTCTGTGTAACTCAATTTGTCTTAGATAACAGCTTTATTTTATTCACTTTTATTAACTTTATTCAATAAAGTTAGACAAATTTTTATATTTAACATGTATACGATGTAAAATACATTGCAAGTAAAAGTCCTGTTTGAAAAATCCTCCTACAGTAAGTATTATGAGCTTGATGTAGTTAAAGTATTGCAGTAAAAGTAGTGGTTTGGTCCCTCTGACTGATATGTTTTTATATATGACATCATTAGATTATTAATACTGTGTCAAATCTTCATCTGAAACGTAACTAAAGCTGTCAAATAAATGTAGTGGAGTAGAAAGTACAATATTTCCCTCTGAAATGTAGTGGAGTGGAAGTATAAAGTAGCATCACATGGAAATACTCAAGTGAAGTACAAGTACTTCAAAGCTGTACTTAGGTACAGTGCTTGAGTAAATTTACTTGGTTATTTTCCACCACTGCAAGTGTATGTGTGGTGTATGAGTAATTGTGCTTTAAAATAGTGACACCTTTAGGTCCCCAGAAGTAGCTGCAGAGTGAGCGCTCTTCTTCTTCACGCTGCTCTCCGGGGGAAAATCATTCCACTACGTCAAGTCGTCCCGTCCGCTCGGTGAAGATGTCTGCGACGGGTACAGGCGGCTGCGGACCCGGACCCGGACCCTCCCCGGGTGCCGGGTCCGGGGCTTCCAACCCCCGAAAGTTTAGCGAGAAGATAGCGCTGCACACCCAGCGGCAGGCGGAGGAGACAGCCGCCTTCCAGGAGGTCATGATGGACATCACCTCGACCAGGGTGAGTCTGAGACGGAGACAGGAGGAGGAGAGCTGCCCGGAGGAAGAGAGGCCTTGCCCGGGCTTGTTAGACTCCGAGATAACGTTATCTTCTATCTTCTGCTCAGAAGTGGTGAATTTACAGCTCACAGCAGCTTAACACGAAGTAGTCTCTGGCTTTTGTTTGATATCTAGTGTCAGCAAAAAAAATGTTGGTGCCCATTTCCGATCCGTCGTTAGCCTAGTTAGCAAGCATTAGCACAGAGCGCTAACTTGGCTTGTTTACTATATTGCGTGAACGTCGCTGTCACCCTGGACGTCCCGCCGAACCCCGTTCAAAAATCTGGCAGTTCAATAACACGTTGCTTGTTGCCACACATATAATGAATAAGTAGTAAATCATTAAAGACATTTTGCAAGTCATGATTCTTCTCGTAAATTCGGCATTCAAGTGAGACACAAATTAGCTCTTAATCTAGTGAAAATCTTAACTTTTCACGCCTCTTGCTACACACATCCCCTGTGTAACGTTAACTGTTAAGGTTGTTGGTAGTTGTAAGATTGTTGTAATAACAGGTAAACCAGACAGAAAAAAGGTCTTAAATCAATGCCGTTTTGTTCAGTGGGACCAAACGATGCATTTTAATGACTTAAAGTCATGATTTGTCTGTCGTACGTCCGTATCATGAATGCTAACACTATATTCCCTCGTTTTTTGAACGGAATTTGGCGTGACGGTTGTCACATGCAGGTTATAGCACGATTATGGGGGCTTTTGCCTTACCAGTCATCAGTCAACACATATTAGGTAGGTAGTTTGTACTGTAAACGATAATTTTTCAGCTTTTTCTTCCCCTGGAATAAATGAACACTCCCAATAAACGCTAGCTGGTTTTCAGTTTAGTTTGTTCCCAACTCCCGCTGGAGCTGTCAGTGTCCGCAGCTGCAGCAGGAATTAACAAACTGATTATAACTTATTTAATTAACTAATTCATGTCTTTTAACTTATCACAAGGAGATATGTGGAATCTTGATTGTCCTTGAAAAAGGTTAAAGGGGACCTATTATGCTTTTCCTAATTTCCAGTCTTATATATAATGTTATCATGTTGGATGTTCATATTAAATGTGGCCAAAGTGCCACATAGAACTAATATAGTAAAATAGAAGTAATCCCTGTGAGCAAAAAGCACCAGCTTCAGACTGCTCTGAACGCTCGTTTTCCAACGTTTTTTTTCTACTTTCAGCCTGAGCCGACATCAGCTCGTGATGTATTTCTTTATATGATTATCTGCTCCACACACAGCGCGCCACGTCACTGCTCCGCTCCGTTAACATTGTGGTGTTTTTTCATTGTTTTGGGGGGAGTCACTCCAAGCCATGACTCATTACACAGCACAGCAAAGTAAAATAAGTAGTTTACCTGTTGGAGGTGTGCTGGTCATCTGCAGCTCTTCATCAAACATCATCATCACTGTGACTGTTTTCTGCTTGTACTCTTCCTCCCTGCGTTATTTATAACTGATCCACTGAACAAAGAGCTCCAAATATCTCCAGATGTTCTTGTGTTGACTGATTTTTAGTGCTCCTAACGAAGCTCTGCTAATTCGGTGAGGATCACGTTTAGTTTCCTGTAAATTCTTCACAATAAAAGTCTCCCATTATTTAGTCATTTAAAAGCTTTTAATATGAAGCAGTAAAGCAGCAAATGTTGGGTTTGCATCGGCAGTAACTTAACACAACTCTGATACAGCTGCCCCTCAGCAGGCTTTCAGAAAGCTTAAAGAAATAAGAGCTAGAATAAGACTGCCTGTTAGAGACAGAGGCTGAAATGAGGGGCTGCATAAAGGGCCAGTATAAGATAAATAAGGAGTTTTAAAACTGTAAATAATGTAAAGCTACTGTAGTGGAGTTCCAGAATAAAAATATAGAGCTAGAAATGAGCATAAAAGGGCCCCTTAAATTTCAGCTTTTTTCCCCCTGGAATTAATTTATACTCAGACAGATGCTAGCTGGTTATTAGGAAAGTTTGTTCCCAACTTGTGGACTTCTGCAGGAGCTGTCAGTGGGCAACAAACAAACTGATTATAACTTATTTAATTAACTAATTTATGTCTTTTAACCTGTCACAAGGAGATATGTTGAATCTTGATTGTCAAAGTAAAAGGTTGTAAAAGGTTAAGTTAGGACTAGCAGGAGAGCTCCACAAATGGTTGCTCCTTGGACTAAACCTTGACCAGATATGGTATTTGGTGTTATGCTCACTATCTTAGGTCTTTGGTGTAGAACATTTTGGGGTTTGTGGTGTAAGGCTTGATGTGTGGTGTTTTTTAGGTCATACATCAAATAAAAACAACAAACCGTTGCTGGTTACAGCTTCATAAATGCAACAGGTTTCTGCTTGTTTCTCATTTTATTAGGTTTGTTTGGGTGTTCAGGTGATACTTTGAGCTCTGAACATTTTTTCAGTATTTCTTTACATCTTAACCTCTTAAACTCCACAAGGCAATGACATCCTTGGCCAACATTACTGTCTTTCAGAGGCTGGAGCGGACTTGGTTTTGAAGCTCAGTTTTAAACCTAGAGGTATCATATGAGACAAGATGACCTAAGGCATCCATCGGTAACAACCATGTTATGCTAGCTTGTCAGGAAGGGGGCTAAATAATGCTCCAAAGTTTTTAGGGAAAAACTGGCATGGCCACTTTCAGAAGGGGTCTCTTGACCTCTCACCACAAGATATCTGAATGAGAATGTGCTCTATGGGTACCCATGAGTCTCCCCTTTACAGACATGCCCACGTTATGCTAATCCCACGCAGTTTTGGCCAAAAACCATGCAGTTTTTTGCATGCAGTAATATTGTTTTATTTTCACCTATTCTAAAAATGGTGTATTTGAATATTTCTGCATACTGGGGTCCCAAAACAGTCTTGAAGTTGCATAAATTTGGTCTGACTGGAAAGCTGAGACTCTTGTGGCTTCATTGAGCCAAGTTGTATTCATGTGTGATGATGTTAGTACCCACAGTAGCTATTTTATTGTAGTGAGACCATCGTTTGAAACTTGATCTCACTGTATAAAATGACCTATTGTGACCTCTAGGATAATTACAGCCTCATGAAACTTTACAACCACAAACTAGAGACTGAGAGCATTCAGAGGATGTATGGCTTTCCAAGGTATACTGACAATAAGGGGGTTTTCTGGAGCAATTTTCAGAACAGAAGTGCTCGCCATCCGGTCACATAAAAATGCAATTCTTACAGAAATCTCCAAATGTCAAAAGTTTTTGATACCAAATCACAGCATGAATTTTTTTTAATGCTGTTCCTCAAGGTCTTGGTGTCTTAATGTGATGTTTTAGGGACTTTTGACCGTTTTTATCGATTCTTGACTGGTCACAAACGGCTAAGTTTTGCACCAAATCTGTGTAACAAATGGTAGCAACCTGAAAATTGCTGCAACAACTTATGAGACATAATTGAGCATGTGAATGTCCATCATATACTTCCATCATAATGTTATAAGCTCTTATGCACTCTAAACTCTCAAAATTTGAATAGGCGCCTAACCAAAACACAATGTATATTACAGATTTATGACTAGAAAAACTTGACACACAGGTGCTGAGCTGCTGCATCTCTAATTAATCTTCAGGCTTCCAGCTTTCAGATGATGTAAACCACATGTATGTGGCAGATACTGTTGACCTGCTATCTCCCCCTAAAGATTCCCTGCCTCCTGCCGCAAAAAGGACAAAAATGGGTCTTTGGTAGGGAGGCGGGGAGGGGAGGGGAGGGGGAGTTAAAGAGAAAGTGATGAAACAGTTGCACAAAACACTTGAAAGACTGGTGTCAAGTTCCAGCCTAAACGGAGTCTAACCATCACTTAGACATGAGATTGAATTCCCTCTCCGTTTAGGCTGCTGTTGTTTTTACGTGCGATGGAGTTTCTGGTGTTTTCTCTGTCGTGATTTTTTGTGGAGCATGATGGGATGTCTCGGTGTGTTTGGGTCTGTGTGACGGTACAAAGCGAAGCTGCTGTTGTGGTGTTTTATTAAATAAGTTGCAGCACAATTAATCATAATTAAATCCACAGACTCTATCAGGTGGGATGTTGTGTGGTTTTGTTTTGCTCTGGTACATCATGTCGAACGCTGCTTGTTGACAGATGAATTGTCTGACCAATCACAGCGTGTGTTTACTTCTAGCTTGCTGCGATTACCTGCTGTCTGCTTCCCAAACAGCGATGTGGCTGCAGGCATATTTGTATTATGATTATTATAATTATTCTCTGGGTGTATTTAATTACTGTGTACAATCTTGCAGATGGAGGAGGACATTTTTTTTTTTTAATGATTTGTCCACAATGTGATGATTTGTTAGTGATTATTTCACATGATTAAACACAAACTGACGTCCCTGTCTGGTTATTCTATCCAATAATGTTTAATTAACTGATGTAAACCCAGAAAATATTCAATTTACTATAATGTAAGACCAAGAAAAGCAGTGAATTCTCACATTTCAGAAGCTGGAACCATCAAATGTTTGGTGTTTTTGCTTAAAAAAAAAAAAAACGACTTAAAACAATTAATTGATTATCAGAATAGTTACCAATTAAGTTTCTTTCAATTAATTGACGAATTGTTGCATCTCTAGTCTACAACCTCTTTCAGACATGATCTTCTCCAGTATATATCACAATATTACAAATGTTTGCAAAGTCACATGTAAAACAATCAATCTGATATTCAAAGCAGTTAAATATAATCATATCACAATACAATTCTGCTGAATAGTACAGATACATGAAGTGTTTTATTCAGCTCGAAATGTCTGAAGGCGGTGTAATAAATTTCCTGTCAGCCGCCCAGTTACCAATTATCAGATTGTACGCATAAGTAAATTAAATCTGCGTAATAAACCGCCTTCTAAAGGAGATACTGACTGATAGAAAGGAGAGCTGTCATGTGAGCGTTTCTGTAACGCCGTGTTTTCTTTTCATCGTGGATTTTTCTTTCCTCGCTTCTTGTGCAACAAAGCAGAAAATCTCCCTCCAGAAAGTCACATTCATCAGATTATTAACCGACTTCCATTCACGTCTCACCGCTGAGAGGATGAAATATCCAGAGAAAACACTCAACAACATCTAAATTAATAGATTTTTATAAGACTGTAAAGTTGAACACTATCAGTAGATGTCATATCTAATAAATCAGGACGTTTCCACGCAGACTCATTCGGAGTCTCGTCCTGGTTTTGATGATTTTTTTTTTAGGAGCTTTTATTTATTATTATATGCACATCATGAAGGTGCAGTTTAAGCTTTTATATCTTTAAACTGATCTGAATCAAGAACACTATTATAATTAATTCAGCTGTAACTTCTAGAATAATACGATGCATATGTTGAGATTATTTTGGGCAGCATGTGTATCTTCAAGGATGCTTTTGTAAAACTTTTAAAGGTCGTCCTTTTTTTTTTTTTTTTGTCTCCAGCTTCTAACACATATTTTGATGCGTCATCTTTGTATTTCTACTCTTTGAGATGTACCCAGAGTGAATTTTTTGGTTGATTTGAGATGTTTATCATCCTAGGTGGGTTGGATGATTAACCACAGCTTCCACCATACAGCGTGCCAGCCTTTTTTCTCTCCACTTGCACAATGGAGCGTGACTTATATCCGTTTTATGAACCGCACGTCTGTTTACTTCCGGTCAACCTGCTGCCAACTCTACAGTAACGTTACCGTCACCTCCACCTCACTGTTACTTAACTTTTCACACTTAATTTTGTACATATTGTTAATTGTATTAATATAATAGTGTTTTTTTTAGCAGTTTTGATCATTTTAACTGATGTTGTTTTGCTATAGGATCTTTTATTTTGAAGGATCATACGTGGTGATTTATACATGATTCTAACATTATTATCCAGGTGTTTTATAGTCTGCATCGGATGAGCAGTAATGTAAGATGGAAGAGGTGAACTTTAACATAGATCGTCATCATCATCATCATCATCATATTTTCAGTTTTACTAAGGAACGTGTGACTTGAGTTGTAGACGTGTCATGTTTGACAAAGTCAGCAGGGAACTTCTGCATCATAAAGGCTCATATACATCAGATACAGATCGCTGCTAAAATAATAAGTGATTTGAAACTTACTCAGCGACAGTTTTGATAATAAATTAATTCAGACAAATAACAGTTATTCATCCAGCTACGATGCATACCTCTCAAACATTTAGCTTTTCTCTGTTTTTTTCTATTGTTGTAAATTTAATATTTGGGGGTTTTTGGTCTGTTGATTCGGGACTAAACAAAACATTTGAAGACGTTGTCATGATGTGTAGAAACTTGTGATCAGCAGATATTAGAGGAGGGAATCTTTGGGAATCTCACAGTTTCTCTCTCAGATTCTTTGGTGTCTGATTCAACTGAATGAATAGAAAAGGAGGTTTTTAGTCTCTTACTCCGGTACACAGTGAACTGCTGTTCTCAGTTCACTGAACCGCAGTATGAAACATAACTGGCAGTTAAGATAAATGATCTTGATGAAGATTGCTGTCAGCAGAGAACCAGCAGTGTGAAAGAACAGTTTTTTTTTTATTTTGAAAATTTTTAACTGCATTAATTAATATATTTGAAAGCTTCTTACAGTCTTCTCTCTGTATGAGAATAACAAAATGAAATTGTAATTTACTGACCAACATCAGAAGTTGGTGTGTCTGCTGTGAGACGCTGAACGGACGCAGGACGTTTGAGTTATTGAGTTTTATTCTTCGCACCAGAGTTGGAGACAGACAATCTCGTTTGTCACTGCTGCTCTGCTACGCTAACATTAGCCTCTGAGTGACGGCGGAGATAAATATCATTCAGTATACTTTACATTCGACTTGCAAAGGTAATTATTGATTGATAAGATGAACTTTTATTGAAGATGAGATCTCTGAAGAGTCTTAATTTGTGATCTGTGAGATCTATACAGTTAAAATTGACTTTACATGTTTTGTATTAATATTAAAAATATTTAAAAAATAACTACTGTCAGCTGATTACCTTTATTGGAACATCCAAATATCAATCAGTAATGGCCTTCAAAATCCAGTATCAGTTCACTATCTGTAGTTTATTGATACTGACGGTGAATGCAGATTGTTGTTGCAGCTCGTTAAGTGTCTGAAAGGGGCTTCTGACAAACACACCACCACCTCCTCCTCCTTCATTTACTGACAATACCACCCCTTTGAATTCTGTCTTTTCTGGGAATTCCTTTAGCGCCTGTCCTTTTTATACACACCCACACACACACACACACACACACACTCTGCTGCAGGAATGCGTGGGTGGTCCAATCAGCTAATAGCATCAGGGTGTGTGTGTGTGTGTTGGTAGCAGCAGTCTTTATGCTTCTTCTGTCTCTAACTGAAACATCAATGACAGTTTTATTTTTCTGCTTTACTAAAGTTCATTAAGATGAACGTAAAGAAAAAAAGATCTCCGCTTTATTTACATGATGTGTTAAAATAACTGATGCAGTTGATAACTTTGATTATCGTCATTTTATCCAATTGATTAGTCAGTCAACAGAAAATTAATCTGCAGTTATTCTGATAATTACAAACATTCATTGTTTCCAGTTTAATTGTGAAGATTTTCTGCTTTTCTTCGTCGTATTTCAGTTTAACAGCTTTAACATCGAAACTTTTTACATAATTTTTTTTCCAAGAATCTTCTGTAGCAAACAGAATAAACAAAAGGCTTTTTGTAAATCTCTGTGAATATAATCTCGTTGCATCTGATAGCGACCAAACACAAGGAGAGGTAATAAAAACCTATCACAGTTTTTAAAGTTTAATGTGTGAATCAGTTTTAATTCCACAACTTTGTTGGATCGGAGCAGCTTCACAAACACAAACAGGTGGCGGTCGAACAATTTGTGTGTTGATGCCTTTTTTTTTTTTCAAGACAACAACAACAACAACAACAACAATACTATCAGTCAACCATAAAAGAAGCAGGCGTCTGTTTATCATGTGTGGATAAACAATAAAGAAGTGCAACACAGAACATTAATTCACATATGAGTCATTTTTAGCCAAATGAGTATGAAATAAGTTGGAACTTATTAAACCTAAACATTCTTATAAATACATTTTACTCTTAAATGGATGAAAAGAAAAGAACATGTAGGCTTGTGTTTCCTTTGTAACGCCCTCAATGAATAATCCTGGAAAAACCAGCCAACGTTTGAACCTGAACTCTGACTCCTGACGTATATGATAGTAAATTATGATTTGTCTCTATTTTCTGACGCTCTGTAGACCAAACCATTAATGGAAAAATAATCAATAAAGAAAATAATTGTTAGTTGCAGCCCTATCAGCAGGTATGTTGTTGGGTGAACACAGTAGTTCGTATCATTGGCCGCCATGTTATGCATACTTGATTTGAATTTTCTCTGTTTAAGGTCCATATAATGTTTTTATTAGAGCTGCAACGATAAGTCAGTCGACGGAGCGTAACCCCGGGATTCCACCGGGCGCGTGTGCACCGCCTTCCGGCTCCGACGCGGTTTTGCTCCGTCCTCTGCACGGCGCCCTATTCCACCGGGAACGTTTCAGAAGCGGAGCGTCTTCACTGCGGTGGAAGCCTTCCACCGTTTAAAGTCAGTTGCACTCCTACTACAGTAATTACAGCAGCCTTGTCAAAGCTGATTAAGTGCCTTAAAGCTACCATAATTACTGCAGTAGCAGGGCAACTAAACTGCCCAATTTTGTTTGGTCATTTTCCTTGATTTTTGTGCTTCTGCTGTGGTTAAGTAGCTACGTATTTAATGGTTTCTTTATTCGTCTGTTTTAATTGTGTTTATTGTTGATATATGACCAGGAGTCTGCACAGGGTGTTTTATTTTGAAAATTGACCGGATGCTCAATGCTGTTTCTGTGTCTGACTTCCTGCCCAGCTCGATCTGCTCAGTGCTGCTTGACGTGGCTTCCGTAAAAAAATAGACGAGGCGCCTATCTTTAGCGTAGCGGAGCGGAGAGAAGCCTCTGGGACGCCTCTGAAACGCGCCGCTGTGCGCCCGGTGGAATCGGATACATTGACTAAAGTGGCCGCGATCAGCTCCGGCAGCCGCGTCGGAGCCGCACACGCACCCGGTGGAATTTAGGGGTAAATCAGCAGCTGTTTTGATCATTTATGAATCCATGTAGTCAATTTTCAAGAAAAAATGCCAAAATTCTCTGGTTCCAGCTTCGTAGATGTGAGGATTTGCTATTTTTCTTTCCGTCATTTGAAAATCTTTTAGCTTCTGGGCGAAACAAACGAGTTGAAGATGTTACAGAGGGCTTTATGAAAGTATAAATGGCAGCATTTCACAGACCGAAAATAATTGAGATTAATCGATAATGAAAATAATATTTAGTTGCAGCCCTAGTTTTTATATCTTTACAGGTATTATTTGAAATAATGTAAATTTTGTGGTTCGAAATGTATAATTTTCTTGTCATTGTCATTTTTTTTGATGATGATTTTTATTGTTCAGCTGTAAAATATCTTAACTCACAAATATCTAAACAACAAAATATTTATGTGTTTATGGAAAACAGCTGATTTGTTGCCATCAGACTATAAATATTGGTTTAATCAGTCTTCAGTATTGATCAGGCTCTGCTGCAGATGTGACATCTAATATCACATAACTGGCCTGATAAACAGACACGCTTCAGACCAGCTGTCAGGTCACATGTTGTCATAGTTGGAATGGAAACCGTGTAGGAAGCTTGATATTAATATTTTGACTAGTTGTAGTCAGATGTACCGTTGTGTGATGCTTTGGTTTCTTACTTATTGAAACCTAGATAGTGATCTCAAAACCTTTTATTAATCATTGCTGTCCAATTCAAACTATTTATCTCCTGTTGTTTCGATGAGTTGAAGATGCTCCTGTATGTGTTGACACAGACTCATGTCAGCAAACTCAAACTAAGAGTATTTTTAGATGTTTTTCTTCTCACAGGATGGTGATAATTGCAGCTTCAGGGCAGAATACTGACTTCTGCAGCCTGAAGCGGGTACAGGGACTTTCAGAGGTTGCACTGGTTCGGTTAGCTTGGATTTCATGTCTCATGGCTGTAAACCCTTTGATACTCATGGGTAAATACATCATTATCAATAATAAAACCTTTTATTGATCCAGGAACATCTTCACTGTGAGAGCTGACCAGCGCGACCGCAACCTTTCTACCAGATCAAAGAATAAATGCATTGAAGGGGAAACTCCACAGAGTTTCCATCAGCATGTGTTGGGGAGTTCTACTGTGCATGTGTACAAAAAAAGTTGTATAAAGCCTTTTGTTGCCCCCGAGTGAGCTGTGTGAAGTTGCATTGTGGGTAACGTAGGCGTAGGTTGCTGCCCTATATAATCTAAGACGAGGAAAAGCAGACAAAATCTCACATTTGGCTTCTTTCCTTGAAAAAAGACTTATCAGTTATCAAACTAATTACAGATTAATTCTTTTTTTTGAGCGAGTAATCGATTAATTGAATAATTATCTCAGCTCTGAGTATTGCTATGAAAGTGGTTTTGCTGAAAATAAATGTTTTTACAACCCTGGTGTAAAAGACTAATGAGTAATCCACTGCTAGGGCAACTAAAGATGATTTTTATTCATCTTTGGAGCCTTTTCTCAGTTAACCAATCAGTCGTTTGGTTTATAAAATGGCGAAAAATGTTGATCGCTGTTTCCTGAAGCCCAAAATGACGTCTTTAGATGTTTTGTTTTTGTCCACAACCCAAAGATATTCAGTTTATAGTGACAGATGACTGAATAAACCAGTAAATATTCACATTTAAGAAGCTGGAATCAGAGAATTTGGACTCAAAACGATTATTCAATTATCAAAACAGTTGGCAACTAATCGATTAATCAACCAATCCTCGCAGCTCTTATTTTGTATCTTTAATCTTTGTATCACAACCTGGTTATTCTCTTAATTTGACCAATTTAATCAAATAGTTGTTGTTCATGTTGACCTGGACAGCAGCATATAGCTCAGTATTTAAAGAGATGCAGCCGTTCCTCAAAGGTTTTTATTCCCTGCTCCTTCTGACCGCATGTTGAACTGTCCTTGAGCAAGACAATGACCTCTAAGTTGCACCCGAAGTATGCGTATGGGAAAAGATGTGAGTCACCGAAGACAAAAACATCAAATGAGTAACTTGCTCCGTAAGAGACGGTAGCTGCTGCTGTTATTGTTGTTGTTGTTGATGGGTGAAGCTGCTGTTGTCACTGTTTGTCTGTATAATCTGTCATTTGATTCTTTGTTTGTCACTTTGTAAGTATCGTGTTGCTGCATTTACAGGTGAAGTGCTGCATGCAAACAGTGGTTATTGTCTGCATTTTGGAGTGAACTGAGCACTGTGTTGACTGTCGGGGTTTGTCTGAGTCATCTGGAGTCTTGTTTTTTGTTTTCTTTCAAGGAAGACGCTCCAAGAAAAAGTTCAGTATTTCTTCATCATCTCACCGCTGCGGTTGTTTTCAACTAGAACTGCAACGATTAGTCGATCGGAAAGACAATTCATCTACAATTATTTTGATGATTGATTAATCACTTAGGTAATTTTGTAAGAAAAAAATGCCAAATATTTGATTTTCCAGGTTCTTAAATGTGAGAAATTGCTGCTTTTCTTGGTCTTACATGATGATAAACTGTGTAAGATTTTGGACTGTTGCCACCTTGTGCTGTAGTATATTATAGATCAAACAAATAGCCAATCAATCGTGAAAATAGTCAGATTGCAGTGTTTCCCCTAGAATTTTTTTCAGGCCTGGTGGTACCATGGATGTATAATAAGAGCTGGATAGGGCACCGCCGCTCAGCCTTGCAGACAGTTTTTCCCAGTGAACACTCGCAGTATTGCAGCGAAAAATCCCCCTGCGGCCCGACAAGGATTTCCCCCATAAACCACCACTGTAAAAGAGACGTCTGTAAAACTGTTGACAGGACGCCTCGAACTGCAAACAACATCAATTATGACTCTTTCTATTATGAACTTTTGATCCATGGAGGTTTTATGTTTGTAAAACTTTCCTCGAGCTTAGAAAAGCGATTTAAAAATCCGTGACATCATCACAATGTAAAGTCCACGGGCCGAGCGGAAACTCGTGGGCGGGGCCAGCGGAGGAAACGCTACTGCGCATATTCAGTTGGCCGCACAACGCGGAAGCAAACCAGGAAGCTAGAAAACCCTGAAAAAACCCTACAGAGACGACACACTCACATTGCGTCAAGAGTTTCCCAGGCAACGACACAGAGGTTGACTCACGTTTCAGAATAATACCGCACAGAATGATTATTGATTTCTGAATGGATGGATATTTGGTGTTATTTTAAGCATTAAAGAAAAAGGTTTTTTTGGCCCTGTGGCCCACCAGACCTGGACAGTTATAGGGGGAAACACTGGATTGATTGATAATGAAAATAATCGTTAGTTTCAGCTCTAGTTTTAATGTTGGTGTTTAAGCTTTAAACAAAGCTACCAAACTCTGAAAGTTAGATGCTGCAGGCTGACTCATTGATTCAGGATCCAGTTTTGAGATGTTCTCACACAAATTATCTGATTCCTGCATCTCACATGTGAATATTTTCTGTTTTTTTTAGTCCTTTATGACATTAAACTGAATATCTTTGAGTTGATCTGAGTTTTTTGTACCATTTTCTCACATTTTATAGACCAAATAACTAATCGAGAAAATAATCAACAGATTAATTGATAATGAAAGTAATCCGTAGTTGCAGCTCTACAACAAAGCTACCAAACTTTGCAGATTAGATGCTGCGAGCTGGCCCAGTGTGATGGATCAGAGTGATTCAGGATCTGATACAGCTGTTATCTGTTTCCTGGAGTTGAAGCCTTGAAAATGTTTTAAACTCATACGTAACACATGTTTTAACAACATATTTAATTACATAATCTACATGAACAGAGAAATAGAAAATAGAATTCCTGCATCGAGGCACCTTTTAAACTTCATCAGCTGTTGGAAGTTTGCTTGTATTTGCAGCTAAGAAATTATACTTTGGCCTTCTGCCTGGGTTCATGACAGTTTGAGGCAGAGCAGCCTTTAGCATAAACGATGGAGCTCCTCAGTAAATGACTCAGCTCCTGTGATTCGTCAGTCTCCTCCGTCATATCACAGCTCTGAGTTGGCACTTTCTGAGTCCTACGTACCGTCTCAGAGCGACGCCACGGCCAAAAACTCTGCAGAGAATGATTAAACCGCAAACCGAGCCTCATCATTCGTCCACCAGTTTACTTTGGGAATGATTCTCCTCTCTGGACAATAATTAGTTGACTGGCGGCGGCGGCGGCAGCAGTGTTTCAACAGCAGGCCTCTGCTCTGTTATGATAGCTGCAACATTAAAGGGAAAGTTCTGGATTTTTCAACCTGGAACCTATTTTCCTATTATTCTCTGTTTAAGTGAATACTTATAATAACAATCCAAGTCTGTCAGTGGTAAAAACATTGACAGAGTGCTGTTGCCCCAAAGGATTTCATTGCAGCCGGTTTGTCGGCTGCTGGCAGAAGCGTTCTCGCTCAATACTGGACCAGTTTCAAAAATTGTTGTCCCCGTTAGTCACTTAATCACAGAATGATGGGAAAATAGAGTCCAGGTTGAAAAATCCAGAACTTTCCTTTTTAACTTTGGCATCAAAAACTGCTTTAAAGCCGGAGAGCTTCGTTTAAGTTCAGATGAAGATTGTGTGTAAAATGCTTTGAAACACACAGAAAGAACCAAGGACACAAACACAGACAGAGAACAAGGACAGCAGAGACCCGAGATTCATCATCACACTCTAAGAAACGAGGCCAGAGACTGTGTGTGTGTGTGTGTGACCACATATTGTAAATATATACTTATATTTATATGTTTGCAAACCTCAACAGTTTCTCTTGTGTTTGATTTTCAGTCCATTTAATGTTCCTGAAGGAGGTTTAAAATAAACCACACAGCATTAAACGACCGTCGTTTACAGACAGCGTGAGTTCGTTGTGCAGGATTGTGCTCCGTATGTTGTAGAGAGAGGTCAAAGGTCAGAGGCACAGAAAAAAAAGTATGGTTAATTTTTAAATCTCTGTGCTATCAGGAGACTTTTTTTCCATCTTTTGTCCAATTTTGTGACATGAACATGTTGCAAATAACATAATAAAAGCCGTAGAATAAGTTTCTTCTGTGTTTGAGTCGTACTTTTCTTCACAGGTCAAAACAATCCAGTGAAAACAGGAAATAGATTTAAAAGACAATCAGAACAGCTGGATGTGAATGCTCCATAAACTTATCAGCCACAACATACAGCTGACAGTCATGGTTGGCTGCATAATTTCAGTTTCATTTTATAAAGTTCTCGTTAACGGTGCAGAGTTCTGCTTGGGTCTTAAAAGAAGAAACAATCCTGTTTCGTAACCACGTCTTTAAGATGCGACCTGAGTGAAACCAACTGGTATTAAACCAAATCTGAGACCCAAAGCTGCAACTAACAATTATTTCCATTATCTATTAATCAGCTATTTTCTCAATGAACTGATTTAATCGTTTAGTCAATGAAATGTTCCAGTTTTTCTCGTTTTGTTTGAGTAAACAGTAAATTGAATATCTTTAGGTTCAAATATCACAAATAAAATCAGCAAAATTGTCTAATTTGAGAAGCTGGAACCAGAGCATGTTTGGTATTTTAGCTTGAAAAATGACTAGTCGCAGATTAATCGATTCATTGACTAGTCGTTGCAGCTCTTCTTCGTTCATTATTGACTGTTACTTGTTTGAGTCTTGCTCTCAGTGAACCATCTTCACTGACTCGCTAAAGAAACCTGAAAATATTCAGTAGACTCCGATTTAGAGCTTGAACAATTACTCGGTCGACAGAAAATTAATTACCAACTATCTTGATAATCAGTTAATCGTTTTGAGACATTTTTAAAGAAAAGCCTTTTAAATGTTAATATTTTCTGTGTTTTTATTCTTTTATGACAGTAAACTGAATATCTTTGGACATTTTAGGTTGCATCTCTTTGGGAAACACTGATTGATTTTTTACCTTTTTCTGACATTTTATACACCAAACGATGAGAATTGGAGATGATTTTTATTTCCTAGTTGCTGACTTATATCACAGCACTGTGACCTCTGACCCTTGGCATCCTTACCGCTGGTTACTGACCGTTGTGTGATCTGTGTACGATTAGCCTGCAGCGACAGCTGATCTGATGCTGCTGCTGTTAGTCGCTCTGAGACTTCATCAAAAGACTAAAAAAGTGAATGATTGTCGTATAATCATTTACATGTCGGTCAGAGGAGACAGAGTGCATGCTGGGAGTTTTCCTTCAAGGACAAAGCAGGTCCGGCAGTGAGCAGTGAGGTTAGGACACTGTTTGTAGTGATAAAGATGTTGGGTTCTACCACTAATTGATTGATTGATTGACTATCTCCAATTTTATACATGTAAAATTCTAAAGATAAATGATCAGATTTATCTCAATAACACTATATATTTTTCGCCATGCTAGTGAGATGGTTCTGTGGATGAAGGTACTGGTCTGTTGGTTGGTCCATCACTGGCTTGTATGTCAAATATCTCAGCAACTATCAGATGGATTCTAATAAAATTTGGTTCAGAAGTTCATGTAGATGAATCCGACTGACTCTGGTGATCACAGGACGTTTCCTCTAGCGCCACCATGAGGTTTGACTGAAATACTTTGACAACTATTCAATGGATTGCCATTGAATTTGGTTCACATATTCATTTTCCACCTTAGGATGAATTTTGATAACTCTGATCATCATGTGGTCAAAATTCCAATTTGTCCAACACTTTATGTCCAAATGTCTAAAAAACTAACAACATTCCCATCAGCCTCAGCTGTACTCTGTGATACTTGTGTGCTAATTAGCATATTAGCATGCTAACACTCTAAACTAAGTTGGTTGACATCATAAACGTTTTTGCCAAACATCAACATAACAGAGCTGATGTTAGCATTTCACAGCGCTGCTAGCAGGGCTGTAGGTTATTAAATTAATCATCAACTATTTTGATAACTGAGTGATCGTTTTGAGTCATTTTTTTAAGAAGAAAGGTTAAATTGTATGATTCCAGCTTCTTAAATGTGAATATCTTCTGGTTTCTTTAGTCTCTATGACAGTAAACTGAATATCTTTGTGTTGTGGACAAAACGAGACATTTGAGGACGACATCTTTAGCTTCTGGAAAAAATGATAATTTTCACCATTTCCTGACATTTTATGGGCCGAACAACTAATCAATTAATCGAGAAAATAATCAACAGATTAATTGATAATGAAAATAATCCTTAGCTGCAGCTCTACAACAAAGCTACCAAACTTTGCAGATTAGATGCTGCGAGCTGGCCCAGTGTGATGGATCAGAGTGATTCAGGATCTGATACAGCTGTTATCTGTTTCCTGGAGTTCATCTAAAAAAATGAAGCCTTGAAAATGTAACACACGTTTTTAAAAAACATATTTAATTACATAATCTATATTAACAGAGGGAAAATAGAAGTCCTGCATTGAGACGCATTTGAATGTTATGATGTTTATACTAAAAGTCTTGTAAAAGAATCTCAGAAAACACAAAGAAAAGCAGCTGTTTAGTTTTTTTAAGTTAAATTAGTTTGATAGTTTGACCTTCTTCTGTATCGTGGCTGATTTGAGTTTGACATGTTGTTAAAACTTTATGCAGTAAAAATATCAAACAACACCTCAGTTTTTGGTTTGATTTTGACACAGAACTGCTTGTGATCGTCTTCTTTATCTTCTAAGTGTTAATGGCTTCTGTTGTTTTTTTGTCCTACCAGCTTCAGGCCCAGAAGCTCCGTCTCGCCAGGAGTCAGGGTCCGTACTACGGCGGCTCGCTGCCCAACGTCAACCAGATTGGCAGGAACCCTCAGGACTTCCAGGTGACTGACTGACAACCACCGCGCTAACTTCTTCATGTCATTTAGTTTGTCTGTCAGGGTTAGGGTTAAAAAAAAGACTTATCACGTATTACTTAATGTAGTTATCAGAGGACAGACGTGTTTGTTCGGAGGTGTGTTGTGGCGGTTTGAGGACTCAGTTTGTGCTGTGTCAGAGGAGCTGCAGCCTTCAGCTCTTCCTCTCTGAGTCATCAGTGTTTCCCATCAGCTCTGCAGAGCCAAACTCATTCTGTAATGGAAGTTTTTCATCAATATCATCGCCTCTTCCTTCCTCTCCTCCGCTGATATCACCGCAGACTTGCAACCTCACCTCCCTCCTCCTCCTCTTCTTCCTCTTCTTCCTCCTCCTCCTCCTTTTTTCGTCTCTGAGGTCAGACCAAAGATGAAATTAATTTGGCAGCAGGTAGCGGGATGTTTTTTGGCTGCTCCGCTTTCAGCTCCGCAGGGAGTTGGGAGGAATTTTTGGGAGGTTGAAGCCTCTGTAATGTGTATCACGTTTCTTCCAGGTTTTGACTTTCCAAGAAAATAGTTTGTCAAAGTGACACCGTGACAGAGAAGAGTTGAGAGGAAGCTCTGGATGTCAGCTTTATAGACAGCACGTAAACACAAATGAGTTTTTTTTTTTTTTAAAGAAAAACTTCCTCCAAATCTTTCAAAATTTTAAAAATGTTGCTAATTAACAGTAAAAATGGAAAACATTGAATTGAATTTAGCTTTTCTAGTATTGATAAAGGTCTGGAAGAAGACAAAATTGAGTTGTCGTAGACTCGGAATCATCTTTATTGGCCAAGTATGTTTATTCAAACAAGGAATTTGACTCCTTCAGAAAGAAGATTGTTGTTGTGAGGAAAGTTTTTAAATATGCATTCAGTGTTTCCCCCCCTAGAATTTTTTTCAGGCCTGGTGGTACGCACTGAAAAACCCTTAAAGAGACGAGGCACTCACATCATTTCCCAGGCAAAGACACGTTTCAGAATAATGCCGCACAGAGGCTCCCAAACACAAATGATTATTGATTTCCTAATGATTGGATATTTGGCGTTATTTTCACAAGCTCACCAAATCAATTCTTTGTCCGACGTCCCTGCAGCAGCTGGCAGCTTAAATTAGGGGCCGCGTTGAGGCACAAAATAGAAATCCTATTAGCAGCAGCAGCTCTGTTTTGTCTCAACAAGCTCTTGAACGCCTCCTGAACCGATGTCTGAAGACAACTGAAACAAACCAGCTCATGATGTTTGAAACAACAACAACTTTTGATGATTTAACATCAGATTTGCAAAGTTTCTGCACCTACAGCATGTCTCTGAAAACTGATTGGGAGCTCTGATAAGCAGGTTGCTAATTGTATTTCACTCTTTCTCTGTTTTTGCTATTTCCTGTTTTGTCATTGGGTGCAAAGACATGTTGAATAAATGCACACTAATGTTTTTTAAAAGAACCTAATTTCAGTCTCTGTCCTTCTCTCTCAGGGCTCCTTCCCCTCCACTCTCGAGTCCAACCGGTCGACTCGGCATCACGGTCTGGTGGAGCGAGTCCAGAGGGACCGCCGTTTCATCTCGCCGGTCCGACCGTACCGCAACCGACAAGTATCCTTCAGTTTACTGTAGAAATAGTCATCTACAGGCTCTTTAAAGGATAAATCTGGTGTTTTTCTGTTTCTTTTTATTGTCAACAAATCCAATGAAAAGACCAAAACCTACGACGTGTTAGTCCGTCACTGGACACCATCTGACTTCCAAACTCTCAGCTCCAAACCCGTCAGTTACTACTGAAGACATAAATCTATAAAGATCCCCTTCAGACATGTTTTAAGATACATAATAATACTCTGCTCTGAACAATAATGTGTCTGATATGGTTAAAAAAGTAGAATTACCTCAATGAAATCCTTAAAATGGCATCTCCCTCCTCTGCCTGTGAATATGTAAATATACTGGACCACAATTGGCTCCAAACTAGTGATGTCACAAATCCTGCTTTCATTTAAGGTGAGCTCAGAGAAACTTTCCTCCTTCAGCAGATGAATGTGAAAACAAACAAAAGAGGCTCTCCAAAAACAGCTGGTCATTGTAATTTTGGTGGAAACAGGGCATTTGTTGGGGACTACTGCAGAGGATGAATCCACATTCGGTCCTCTACTGAGTATTTCTGGCAGCGGGACAGTGTGTGTCGGGATTGAGTCAAAATAAACTACAGTGTGTGTTCTTGGTAAGATAATACACACAATACTTGTTAGTTATTGTTGCTTTGGTTATATTCATTGGATTGATTGACAATAATAAAAATATACAATATATCCTCAGAATTATCCTCTAGTTTTCGTCCCCATTTAACAAATATAAACATCATTTAACCTCAACAGGAAGTAGATTTGTACCTCATTCAACCCTCAAATAACCGGAGCTTTCAAAGTCCAACAGCTTGAGTGTGTTTTCTGTGAATTCCCCTGTCAGGTGTTTTTAAAGGAGCAGTGTGTCAGATTTAGTGGCATCTAGCAGTGAGGCTTCAGATTGCATCCAACTGAATGTCCCTCCCTTTCAAGTGTGTAGGTGAACCTACAATGGCTGCGAAACTTGCAAAAAAAAAAAAAAAACGTGAAAGGTCCTCTCTAGAGCCAGATGTTTGGTTTGTCCGTTCTGGGCTACTGTAGAAACATGGCGGCCTCCGTGGACCCCGCTCCCTCTGTAGATATAAAGGGCTCATTTTAAGCTAACGAGAAGACAACTATTCTTATTTTCAGGTGATTATACGTTAATTAAAACATATTATATTCCATTTTTACCCAAGTCTGTTCCGCTAGATGTTACTAAACTCTACACACTGGACCTTTTTAAATCATCAAACATGCACCGCTGTGAAACATGATGCAGAGAGATTATTTTATCATGGTGTGAAGTTTGTTTTATTTCACGCTGTTAGTAGAACAGTTATTATCTGTTTCAAGGTCAGCAGCAGCAGCAGCAGCAACACAACATGCTTTTGTTCCAACGTTCCTCTGCAGGCTGAACATCAGTCTGGACTTTATTTCCTGTGTTAAACCAACTGCTATGTTTATCACACAGTGGAAGCTTGTTGATGCCCATGAGCAAGGCACATATACGGTAGGGCAGCGTCGGCGTAGTTCAGTCCACGCTACTGTCTTTCAAACTTTAACAACATTAGGAGATGTTTTTTTTTCTCAGCCTAATGTTATTTATTAAACTACACATTCTGAAACCAGCTAATGATTACAGGTTAGCGCCTGAAGACGGCGTGAAAAAGAAAAGTCAATGAGTTGATAAACGCAAAGGCAAATATAGATAATAAATCATCACATATATGAGGCATGTGACTTAAAAGTCTACTTATGTTTCCGTTTCTCTGAAGAGATGAAACCATCAGATGAGTGTGCCTGCAATATAAAGATATCTGCATCATGCATGTAAAAACCGTCAAAGGGGCGGAAAGCAAAAAGCTGAAATCATTCTTGCACTTCCTTTGACCACCCGGGTGGTTTTCTTCAGAACTGCAGTGTACAAAGTGTGAAAGTAAAAAGCTGGAAACGTTTTCTTAGTGTGAATCAGTGCGGTCAGTGGTAAAAGTTTGTGCAGTTGTCTGAAGAGCAAAATGAAAGACATAAATCTAAAAATAAGATTAAATACCTGAAGATGAGAGACAACAGAAAAGCATAGTAAAAAAAAAAGATAATATACACATATACAAAAGGGGGGAAGTAAAGTTGTGTGTGTCATATGTTGGTCAGGGTGTTGAAACCTTCTTCTTTCTGGAGAAGTTTGTCTCATTTTGTCTGAGCGGTTTCCATATTTACCTTCAAACTCTGACCCGTTCTATTTAACTCCACAGTAGAGATTCATATTGTCAGAAAATATTTATTTTTCTCAAGAATTCCATTAAAAAACATCAAGAATATGTGTAAAAATAGAAGAAAAGAGAAGTTTTAATCATAATGAAACAGCTTGTCAACATGTTAAGCAGAAACAGGAAGTGAAAAAAAAAGAAAATTTGTGACCACAATAATGCGTTCAGTGATGGCAAAAAAAAGTCCCAATTTTGTACAGATTGTTTCAGTTTATACGTAATTCTTTTTAAAAGGTTTGTGGTTGAGAAATTGGAGCTCATTCTGCTATTGACCTTTGACCTTAGAGGAGTTTCTCATCAGGTATCACTTACATTTTTGATATCTGTGCCAATATTCAAATTCAAATAAGCTTTATTGGCATGACAGATCAGAAATTTATATCGCCAAAGCAGTACAGAGAATTATAAACATTGACAGATGATTAATAATTATACAATAATATGTAAATATAAACAATAATATTAAATACAATATAATAAAAGGCATTTTTACAGATGTAATCACACAGAAACATTTACTACAGAGCTTATTTCTCTCAGATTATGACAAGACTTAATATATAATAATATTTATATATTTTTTTTAATATATTCAGTATTTGAAGTGGTGACATGTTGGCTTTTGTTGTCGTGTTTGATTGTTGTTTCCTTAACCAGTCGTCTCTCAGGTGGACAGCTCTCCGTATAACCCCGCCTACCTGTCCCCGCCCCCCGGCCCCAGCTGGAGAAGGTACCGTCTTCCTAACCTCGCTCCCTCTCTCCTTGTCTGTCTGTCTGTCTGTCTGTCTGTCTGTCTGTCTGTCTGTCTGTCTGTCTGTCTGTCTGTCTGTCTGTCTGTCTGCGTCTCCGTGGACACGTTGCTGTCCGCCGGGATGCTTGTTTGTTATTTCCAAAGCATCTTGTCTTGAGTCTCCTCTGCTCCCTCCTCCTCCTCCAGAGCCTTTCTGAAGCCTTTGTGATGCCTCAGATGGTTTAGAAGGTGTATGAATACATCGCTACTCGAGAGACAAGTGTGAAAATAACAAAAAAACAAACTAAATTCACCACATATTAACTGAATATCCTCATCCTTTGTCTTTATTTTGTACATTTTAGTCCCCAGAAGTCCATTAGATCAGCTGTTTTGAGCACAGAAATTCATTCTTCAGTTTGGGATCAGTATGTGTGTGACAAAATAATAACCTCAGGGTGCATTTACTAGCTTTTTCTTATCTTTTAAACCAGAGGTCTAAATATAATAATAAACCTGAATCCACTGTGTACTCGTAAGCAACTTTATTAGCAGCGTCCTCGTAACATTGCACCAACAACATAACATGAGTAACTTCCTCTCTGCCCCCTCTAACGCTCTCTGGTCGCTATGGTAACGTTTAAACATGCCTTCGAAATAAGATACACCACAAAAACAAATATAAAGTGCATGAAAAATACAACTCAACATAACGCTGAATCAGTGAGAGCCCCGAGCTTGTTTCTCTGCAATGAGACGGTCCCATCAAGGGGTTAACGGGAGACAATGACACCCGAAGTGTGTTGCTTCTGTCCGGTCTACTCCGTAATTTTGTTTTGGTTGCTGTCACTGCAGAAAACCCTGCTTCACACAGAGAGGATGTTGGAAATGGCAACAGACCATCCATCCAGTCATTTTTCAAAATAAAACATCGTTCAGACTTAGATAATAAATAAAACGGAAATAATGTGAGTTATTTATTCTTTCTGTGCGGTCCGGTACCAAATGACCTACGGACCAGTACCGGTCCACGGCCCGGGGGTTGGAGACCACTGTTTTAAACCACATATTATGCATTTCACATCCAACACAGAAGGCCATCTTTGAACACGTCTTATCATGTGACCAAACTTCTGCACTTTTTGATCACTTGATAGAACTTGAACCATTTGCTGGTAAAGATTTTAAAATGCTGAAAGCTCAAAAAAGGCTAGTAAGTGGACGTATAGTTGGGATTATTATATCACATTAATAATAATTGAATCTGACTGTGTATTAAACATGATCATCTTTATTTATCCTGACATTCTCACTAAAGATCTACAGTAAATCAAAAAAAGGGGCTTGTCTTGAGAAGCAGCATCAAAATATTTTATAGGTCCAATTATAAAACACATTTTCACACTCGTGCTGTTGGGAAAGTTTCCCTGAGATATTGTTAAAGAAGAAGAGGACCCTCATCCATGTAGTCTTTTCTCTCATAAAAGTTAAATATTTCTATTAAAGTCTGTCAGTCACAGGCTTGCGCTCTGAAGCAGTCAGAATTATTTTACCTGGCAGTGCCTCATCATCTGTGACAGCGGTAATCCTTGGCTGCTTGACAGATGTTTCAGTAAAGATGTCAGAAGACTCTTTGACTGGTCATGAATTTATTTCCGTCGTGAGAGAAAAACACATTACACAAGCCTTCAGAAACTCCTGCAGGTTAAACTGAGCTTCCCGAATACTTTTAGTGCTGACTGACTCTAACAGACTCACTATAAAGAGACTTGAAGACACTCTTTAGCTTAGCAACAATAAACTAAGGGTGTTTTCAAACCTGATGTTGGTTTACTCTGATCTGAATCATTGGATTAGCAGGTAAATGTGTTCATTTTCATCTTGTTTAGGCTTGTTTTCACACAGAAATACTTCACAAGAACCAAAAATGCATCACTAAAAGCCTTTCCTTCCCACCACAAATGAACCAAGACCTCTTCCTCTGAAGGGTCTCTGTGCGGTTGTTTTGCTCCGAGTACGACTGCTCAGTTCAGATCTGCCCCAAACGAATCGTACCCAGAAGGAAAACCAACCGGTCTGATTCAACCAGACTGAACCATGTTGGTTTGAAGATGCCTTCACAAACAATCCATGTTACAGCAGTACTTATCCCTTTTTAAAAAGAATATCTAATTTTGTGAACATGTAACTTTCCATCCAAAGTAGCGCAAATTTTAACCAAAATTTCAGAAAATCGATAAAAGTAAATGTGAATTAATATGTGTTTCCATCCACTACTGTTTTGTGAATATTAATAATCGAGCGCATGGAAATAAACCGTCGCTGGCACTGATTCTCCTACCGAGTGCAGTAAACCACAAATAGAAGATGGTGCAGCGTGAAGATGTTAATAATTGAGCGTCAGTCAAAGCTGAAGTGATGGAAAGCGTGATACACATCCTGGTGATGGAGAGTATGATGGACAAACAGCTGACATCACAGCTTCTTGCTTTTGGAAGCGTTTTTGATAACAGCCCTGTGTCAGTTATACAGACACGTGTTGAATGCTGCCCAGAGACAAACAAGAAGAAGAAGAAGAAGAAGAAGAGCTTAGAGCCATCTAAGTCACATGCTTCCTGTATCATTTATTCACCAAATCTTCTTCCGTCACACATTGTCTCATTTTGCTTTTATGGATACATCAAATTTTCCATTTCATCCGAGTTTAAAAACTCTTGTTTTTTTTCTCAAAATTCCAGCGTTTCCACTCACGTTTTTCATGCACAAATTGAAAAAGCGCATAAAAAAGGGAGGGAGGATGGAAACACACTTAATTTATAGTCTTTTGAATGTAAGAATTTACAGAGTAAAATATTATACAGTATAAAAGCTGCAGAGAAAAAAAACAAGTATATTTTCGCCTTTTCGGCAGAGTGGTGCAGTAACTAGAAAGACTGTCCTTGTCCGACCCCCCTGAAGCGTCCTTGAGCACGACATTGACTCCCCACCAGCCTCAGAGCTGCCTCCTCTCTCTCTCTCTCTCTGACCTGACTGAATCTATCCATGTTGTACAAGAAAAAACCCTGATCAGAATCACACATGAGATGACACTGAGGCTTCACAAAGGTTTTCATGGATTCTACTGAGGCTGCTGCTTCGGTTCGTTTGCCTGTCCAGCACTAACAACGACCTCTAGACGACTAACAGGAAGCAGAGTTGACTTTAGCCGGCGTCTCTCCAAACCTGAGTTGGTTTTGAAGAGCTCTGTTCTTTTTTTTTTTCTTCTTCTTCTTCTTTTTTGCCCTTCTTCCTTCTGGGAATCTGCCTTTTTTTTTTCTTTTTTTGGCTTTTTCTTCTGTTCTTTGCAACGTTCCAGACGTTTGATGTTTGCCTGCCTGCTTGCGTTCTTTCTGGTTTTCTTCTAACAAGACAACAACTACCCTTCAGAGAGAGACTGGCCTCAGTCCACTGTCACAGAAGGTCCACTGCACTTAACATTACACACACACACACACACACACACTTACTTTAGGCTGGCAAATGAACTCCAGCCATTTCCTACAGTCTGACAAGTCAAGACTGTTTAGGTTCGACTCCTCCAGCCGCCATTTTGTCATGTCGCCAACCACCAATTAGAGTCTTTCTAAACACCAAGTTTTCTGGTAAAACAGTCAAGAGTTGTTGGAAAGTTCGATCCCACCTGCACTTTGTCTTCGTTTGGTCTGCGTAGATTTCTTTTTTTTTTTTTTCACATTTTTGTTTCTGGTTCGTTGAGGCTGTTGAAATCAACTTCAACAAAAAACAAGGTGGAAAGTGTGTGTTTATTCAACAGATATTTGGTAACCTAGTCATCCTCCCATGTTGGAGGTTTTGGTAAAAAAAAAAAAAAAAAATCTGAGACCAGTTCTTGTAACTGCAGCTCAACATGATGACGTCTGTGTTTGTCTTCTGTAGTGCTTGTGCCAGTTAAAGGATAGAAGTTTATTCTATATGTTCTTATAGTCAACGAATCCCATAAAAAGACCCAAACCAACAATGTTTTTGTCTCTTAATAGTTTCTGTTTCTGGCAATTAGCCTCAAGCCAAAAAAAAAGGAATAAACGTACAATATAGTCCAAAAACCAAAAAAGTAGATTTTAAAGAAATTTAAATGAAGTAAGGCATCACTTTCTGTTTTTTTTCTTGTTTTTTACAATAATACCTTCCAAAAATCCAAAATTAACACCAAGATTAATCAAACTAGGTAAATACAGAAAGAATTTCATGATGAACCTCCAAAAAATTAGGAATAATATAGAGGCAGACACTGTTCATGTTTACTGATCTTGTACATGATGTACAGATTTTAATCAGAGCACAATCTCAGTTTTCAAGCCGCAACCCGCTACAGTTAATAACAGATCTTTTGACAGCAGATATGAGGTCATTTAAAATATTTGTGGTAACACTTAATTTTACAGGTCCTTTCATTTTATGAAGAATTCCGGGAATTTTACGATGTAATTTGCAAGTATTTCACGGTTAATTTCTAGATCATGTTACGGAAACGGTGGTGCAATTTGCTACAAATTATAAGAAAAAAACTGAAAAAGTGTTCAATTGGTTTAGCTGGAAAGTACCCACTCATTATATTTGGGTTCCTAGTTGTTAATTTGTAAAAATTCTTAATCAATTAGACTCTTAAGAATTCTTTGATTGACAGAAAATACTAAGTTTGTATTAGTGTTGTCTCTCTAATTAGTGCACTTCCCATATACTACCTAAAATACAAAAGAAATACTATACTTTCATACTAAAAAATATTGAAGAAACTACAACTCAACAACTTTTTTCCCCATTTTCTATTAAAATGTGGACCAAATTGTACCACTCTTTCTGTAAAATGTCCTAAAATATAAACTTTAAATACTTTCAAATTACTCATGAAATTAGTATAAAATTAAGGGACCTGTAAAATAAAGCGTCACCATATTTTCAACAATCAACTTTTACTCTATTGTCATTAATTATGTGTTTATACAGCAGCAAACACTTCTGGGTGCAGATAGGAGGAGTTACAGTCGTTAAAACTATACATAAACACTTATATCTGCTTATAACTACATTGTAGTTATCTACCAATTATTTTCTCAATCAACTGAGTCCAACGTGACATCTTCAAATGTTTTATTTTTTTCTGACCAGCAGTCCAAAAGATAAAGATACTCAGTTTACTATCGTAGGAGACTTTCAAAAACTAGCAAATACACACATTTAGGAAGCTGGAACACATTTTTGCTTGAAAAATTATTAATCAATTATCAAAATTGTTGTTGATTAATGTTCTGATGATGAACTAATTATTGCAGCTCTAGTGTGTCATTTATTAACTGTTTATATATTGCTTCTAAATGCTAAAAAGGGGCGGTTGAAGTAAAATGGGGTTGCAACTAATTATTATTTTCATCAGTGATTAATCTGCCGATTATCTTCTCAATTAAGCAATTCATCGTTTGGTCTATAAAACACCAGAAAACAGAAAAACATAGAAAAATGTCCAGTGTAACATGTTGAAATGTCTAGTTTTGTCCAACCAACAGATTAAACCCCCCAAATATTCAGTTTAATATAACAGAAGACCATGAATAGCAGCAAATATAAATGGCATTTTTGCTCGAAAACCTACTTAAACTATTAATTGATTATCAAAACATTAGTAGATTGATTGACTTATTGTTGCAGCTCTAAAGTAAAGTGCTACCGGTTTGTTTTTGGAGCTTTTCACCTGTTTGGACACTGAAACTAGTCTTCTTTTGTTGCGTTAGGTGATCCGCCAGCCTCCCTCTGTCCTCCGCTCGCTGCCTCCATCTCTTCCTTCCTTCGCTTGCGTTTGCTTTCTGAGCCCACACTCTTCTTCTTCTTCTTCTTCTTCTTCTCCCCCTCTTTTTTTTATTTTTCTCTTTTTCGATGTTCTTGCTCGGTGGAGGAAAAATAACTTTTTGTTCTTGTCGATCATGAAAAGGAATTGGTCCGGAAACTTCCCTGGGGATAAAAGCCAGTTGTTTCGTCTCCCCACCACTGCACTCAACAGGTGAATCCTCCTCTTCATCTTCCTCTCTTTACTTCTTTTCCTCTTCTCTGCTGGACATCCTCCAGCTCTCTCTCCCACCTCGAGAGAGGAAGCCAGTCTTGTACAACATGAAAACATGTGGGTGAATCAAATGACAGTGTGTCCTAGCAAACGTTACTTTGCAAGATGTTGTTTTATTTCTTCTTTCTTTGGCTGACTTACTTAAAAGATTGAAACTTTTCTGCCTTTTTTTTTTTTACCACAAAAATCCTCGATCTGTCCTATAACTTTCTAAATCTTTGTCATTCTTCCCTCATCGTCTGTTATATCCTTCTTTTTCTCCTTTTCACTTTCATCTTACATCCTTCACTTGATTTGCCCTTTTACATCATTGTGGGAATTTGTATTGTTAGTGTGTTAGCTTGTTTAGTCCATGCTCTTTTATCTGCACTACCTGAGCTCCTGTTAAGTAAATACATCTGTAAAGTCCAGAACACACTGAAAGTAAATTCAGAGTCATCGGGTCGCTGCAAATTACCAAAGAGGGAATTTTCTGCAGCAGAACCCAACCAGAAACAGCTGTGTTTTTAGTCACTAGGTCCTCTGCCAAAGATCCCAGCTTTTCTGGAGTTTGGAGTTGGAGCAACGAGGCATTTTAATGTCTGAACTAATGCTAAAAAAAAAAAAGCTGTGCATTGGATTTGCTTTTGGTGTGTGTTTTGGGCTTAATTAAGGAGGTTAATACCTTGAAATCACACCTGACTTTCTGTAAAAATGTCATCTTGTGTGAAAACAAACAGAAAATGGAGCCAGACGGCTTTTATTTCTGACGTACAGCTCTAAATGTTAGTGCTCTTAGTTGTGATGGTGGTTTTTATCTTGATATCTCAATGTTTTGGAGAATGGAGACCCTCGAAATCCTTTTTTTTCTCTGCCGTTTTATCGTCTTTTTTTCTCTCTCTCTCTTTCCCTATGCCCATTAACACTACATGTGTGTCTCTCTCCCCTCAGGACAAACTCTGACTCAGCCCTCCATACCAGTGTGATGAACCCTCCCACAGGAGATCCCTTCACCACTGGAGGACCCACCCTCACCCCACAGAGCTCCAGACGCACCGGTGAGGCAGCAATTCAAAACCCAAACAAAACATTCACAACTGAAACACAAAAAGTCAAGATAAAATCAGTGTTGAAAGAAGTATTCAGATCCTTTATTTAATACTCCATTACAAGTTAAAGTCCTGTATGAACTTTCTCTAATCTTTTGATTTTTTGCTGAAATATTAGATCATTTGAACATTTATTGAAATGAAAGCATGTGAGAAGTTTAGAGGGAAAAATCACTATTTGGTGGAGCTGTTAACAACTCATAGACATGTGAAATGTGACCCCGACTACACACTGCTTTTTGTAAGACGTCAAAAGCCAAAAAGGTTGGAAACCACTGGTTTCATCTTTAACAATGTGTTGTATTTTAAAAGCTTGTTATATTATCCATTGTGTCAAATCTTCATCTGAAAAGTAACTAAAGCTGTCAAATAAATGTAGTGGAGTAGAAAGTACAATATTTCCCTCTGAGATGTAGTGGAGTGGAAGTATAAAGTAGCATCACATGGAAATACTCAAAGTACAAGTACCTCAAAATTGTACTTAAGTACAGTGCTTGAGTAAATGCACTCTGTTACTTTCCACCATGGGATAATATACACAAACACAGGCAATCAAACTTCAGTTGTGTTATTATTATAACCAGAAGGACTCTAATACCAAAAATGCCTCATTGATACTCTTTATCTTCAGTTTATTTGTTGTGTTTATGCCAAGAGGGAGGAACTCAGTGAGAAAAGTTTTTATCTCCAAGAGATGTTTTGCTTATTCTAGGAACAGTTGGAATAACCAGCATCTAAAGAGCGTCAAGACATAATGGAGTAATGTTTGGATTAGAAATGTCCCAAGCCAATCTTAATGACTCATGCCAATCCTTTCTTTACTCCACTGTGTTTCGACTACCTCTGCCTGCTTATTGTTGAGCACTGCTCTCCTTTAAAACAGTCTACAGTGCAGCAATTCACTCCATGAATGAGTGAAAATGAGTATGTGTGAATGTGAAAAATTATTTGGGGCGCACCAGTACAAGTTATGATGTCCACGTTGGCAAAAATACACAGATTCACTAAAGTCAGACTCTCTTTCTCATTGGCAAAGAAGCAGTGTACAAAACATTCAGCTTACAGCTTCTCATTTTTCTCATTACTTTCACCAGTAAAAAAGGTTAAACAGTGCTGTCGACTGATCATATCAACTGTCACTAATTAATGTTAATTCTGGGAGTAACTTGATGGGAGGTCAAAATAAAACTTTGTTGTTGTTGGGTTTGTGTGTCTTAGCTCCAAAGATCACTTGTAACTGTTCATTCTGTTTCTCTAGTACAACAATTTATCTGATCATTTCATGTAATTTCAGCTGATCAGTTACATAGTTTTGAACCAGGACCTTTTAGGGTCCATCAGGCCTTATTTTTGAACAATGCCTTCAATATTTGTATTTTATATTTTTGGTAGCTTGTGAAAAATAAAGTGTGCCAAATTTATTAAGCTTAAGCAATGTTAGAATCATTCAACATTGCATATCTTCTGCTACTATGTATGTAAATATAAGCATCCAATCAAAATGCAATATTGGCAGATAATCAGAATTAAAGGATTCGGATTGGGGTGGGGCCAAAAACATCCCAATTAATATTAATACATTCAGGATGTCCTAAAAACATGGACAAAATGCAACAAATATTTGCTATATTAAGTACATTAAAAATTGATATGTGAAAGAATCAAAAACTATTCCCAAATTGTAGACTGTGTGGCTCTGAGAAATTGTGCTGTAATTACGGGAAATACATGGAAAGTGGAGAAAGAAGCAAGTCTTCAGGGTTTTTACATGTGTAACAATAAGGCTTCCAGCAAATATTTCTCCAGTTTCAAAAGCTGGGAGGAATCATTGACTGTTGCAGGAAGATAAATTTGTGTCTCAGCAGTATAAAAATAATGATTTATGATTGATTTTTTATGATATGACCAACTATCAGCATGTACACAGAGAACAAAAGTGGTCCAAGTATTGATCCCTGTGGGACGCCACAGCCAGTTTTTAGGCTTTAGGCTATTACTTGCTGCTACTTAAGATTACATGTTATATGTATAAAATATAAAGTATAAATCAGCAACTACAAGGTGCAGAACTGCCACCATGTTTTTCTAGTTTGAAAATCAGAAGCAAAGACTATGGGCAGCCCAGCAGGTGGCTTGTTCATCCAATCAATTAGCGGAAGAGTCGAAGGGGAGTCAATTTATTATGTCTGTCTTGAACTGATTCGTTTGAGGCTATTCGACCAGAATGAGAGAAGTGAAAATGGTGTGATGTCTGTCTGGTTGTCTGGCGAGAGCACTTGGTGAACTCAGCTTTTATTTTTA
Source organism: Thunnus albacares (assembly GCF_914725855.1). Lineage (NCBI taxonomy): Eukaryota > Metazoa > Chordata > Actinopteri > Scombriformes > Scombridae > Thunnus > Thunnus albacares. The sequence goes on from NC_058113.1 coordinate 33,327,513, forward strand.
AATAATGCAGTGACCTGTTCTTTGTTAAACTGACTTTCCTGGCCTGACTGAACGGCTCACACAGTTCCTCAGGATAAAGATCTCAGTCTAAACAGGTTTTCCTCTGGCTGCCAGCAGAATCAGGAAGTTCTGAATATAAACTGAAGCTAAAATTTTCAACTCAGAAAACCTTGTTTTGTCTGTCTTTCTGTATAACCCTACAGGTCAGAGCGATGGAGAGGGCAGAAGAAGTGAGTTTTATACAAATACCTTCACACTCACACACACACACTGCTGTCAGGTTTCAGAACATTTGAACTGAACAGAATTTGTTTTTCTTCTTTTTTATCTATAAGAATGTTTTTATGGTAGTTATTTTCAAGTTTTGGTAGAAAATGTATGGGCTTAAATATTTGTCATAAGATTCTAAACTAATGAAAGCCTATGTTTGTATGTCATCCTTCATAGACCTGTGAAAAAAACTCTTACTCTTTGTCTCTCTTGAGTTATTCAAAGTTTGTGAATATGTAGGGAAAAAATACAGGAAAAATCGAGAATGTCTAAATAAAATTTGTGCACAAAGTAATTTGTGGAAGTGTACAAATTACATCAGCGGTCACTGAGAAAAAAACAACTGCTTTTGTGAACATCTGAGTAGGGCTGCAACAGATGATGATTATTCTCATTATTGATTACTCTGCAGATTTTTTTCATGATGAATTGTTTGTTCTATGAGATGCCAGAAAATTGTGAAAAATGCCATCACAATCTCAGCCCAAGGTGCCATCGTCAGATAGCTGCCCAACAGTTAAAATAAGTTAAATATTAGTTTACTATAATGTAAGGTAAAGAAAAGAAGAAAATCCTGACATCTGAGAAGGTAATTTTGCTTGAAAACGAACTTTTTATAATTATTCAATTATCAAAACAATTGTATAGAAAAGATCAAATCGATCAATTAATCAGCTTATTGTTTCTACTTTATATCTGACCAGGATTCCATCACTGTAACTTCATTGTCTCACACTGGGGGGGAGAGGGCTATTTTTTGGGGGGGGCATTTTTGCCCTAAAAGAGTCCTCCACTGACGTCCTTGCACTCCTATAACGTTGTCGTACTCACGATGGACTTTTTTTTTAAAGTAGATCTAAATCAATGCGGCAGAACCAGAGATATCATCTTTTTATTGCATGTATTCGTCTTCCTTGTCAAAACAAGGGAATTTTCCTAAGGGGACAGTACAGCATATCTTATCTTAACTGGACCGCACACCGGTTTGAGATTGTGGTGTTTTATGCTAGTAGTGGCTAATGTAATCTTGTAAACTGAATATCTTTGGGTTTTGGACTGTTAGTCGGATAAAACAAGACATCTTCAGATGTCACTTTGGACTCTAGGAACATTTTTTACTATTTTCTGATATTTTATAAATTAAGCGATCAATCAAAAAAAAAAAACAATTGATAGATTAATCATTAATGTGTTGTTTTGTCCCTCAGTGTTTCCTTATCCTGTTCCCCCCATTGAAGAGAATGTGCTGGATGAGGGGAAATTGCTCAAACCCTGGGACACCAAGAAGGTAAAAACATGAAAATCTAATGTTGTTTCCTGTATTTTTCCTTATTTATTCTCATATTTTTTATTTCTTTAAATTCATCTTTTACTGTACCTGAACTTATTTTTTATATTTACTCAACTAGTACTCAAAATAGCTGTAATATCTCCCTTTCCTTTACCCAGTGTAAAAAAACAAACCAAAAAGATTGATGACTGATTTAGAAGCTTTAGAGATAAAGATAATTAATTAGCAGTGTTCTTCACACTGATTGAACAAATTGAGGTAGAACTGATTTTGTTTATTTTATCATATTTTATCCTTGTAGTTGCCTCTGTTGTCGTCCAGACCCAAGTCCTGTGAAGTTCCTGGCATCAAGTAAGTTTGACACCACTGAACACACATCACACACCGCATTATGTCATAGCAACTTTTGTACATTGCTTTAGTGTGGCCTGAAATTTGATTAGTCCCTGGAACAAGGGATGTATCAAAGAAGGGGATTATTTTCCACTTTGCTCCCTGCAGGCAGTAATCAGTTCCTCTACTGCTTCTGTTGCTTTTGTGTTTCTATAAAGTCAAACTATTAAGTCACCAGAAAACCAAACAGCATCAAATATCAAATGTTCTCATCAGCTTTCAGCCGCTGAAAGTTAAATGTTTGATATTTATGGAGCAATGAATTGTATTTCACTGAAGTTTTTATTGAAATTTCTGAATTATATCTTATCTAAATCATAACTTTCCAACATGCTGTGAGTGAGATCTAAACTTCCTGTTTCCTCTCAGTATCTTTACGTCCCCGGAGCAGCCGTCCGCTCCGACCCACGGCGTCCCTTCAGCCCTCAACACTGGCGGCTCGCTGCCGGACCTGTCCAGCCTCCACTTCCCGTCTCCGCTGCCCACGCCACTGGACCAGGACGAGCCCGGTTACCCAGGATCCTCCTCTCTGAGCGGGGGCAGCAGCACGGGGAACCTGGCCTCCACGCTGACCCAGCTGGGCATCAACGCCGCCAACGCACCGGGAGGCAACGGCAGCCTCCACCACCACCACCACACACACGGTATGTACAGGCTGCAGGAGTGTGTGTGTTTCAGAAAGGTATAGACCTGGTCCAGTCTTATTGATTACTTAAGGTGAGGCCACATGTTACGCCTAGCTCTGATTTGGGCGTCTTGACTGATCGGACCAAGTTGGACAGAGTCGATTCAAGTCTGGTTCAGTTGTTGCTGAAAGCCCGGAGATAATATATAATTATCTGGCGTCTGAGTCAGTCGCTACCTGTCACATGTTTGATTTTTAAGACTCAAATTGTGACTTGAAAAAAAACTTTGGTGTACCTTGAGAGTAATATTTCCTAAACCAGTTGATGAGGTTTGAGGTCAGAGCAACACTTCAGCTAAAGTCCACCTCACTCTGAAGTTTTCTCCAGGGCTGAAACTAATGTTTTAATTTTCATTATCGATTAATCTGCTGATAATTTCTCAATTAATCAATAATAATCTTAAAAATAGTGGAAAAGCCAATAGTGGCGTCTGTGATGACTTGTTTTGTCTGATCAGCAGATCCAAAGATATTCAGTTTATAGCTGCAGCGATTAGTCCATTATCTGTTGCCAACTGTTACATTAATCACCAACTATTTTGATAATTGATTAATTGTTTGAGGTCGCTCTATAAGAAATAAATGTCCAAATTCTCTGTTTCCAGTCTCTCAAATATGTTTTTCTGGTTTCTATGACAATATACTTAAATATCTTTGGGTTGCGGACTATTGTGGACAAAAAAAAGAAATTTGTGGATGTCATCTTGGGCTTTGGGAAACAGTGATCAGCATTTTTCACCATTTTCTGACGTATTATGGACCAAACAACTCGTTAATTGCAGCCCTAATTTGGTTTACTATCATGTATGACACATAACAGCTTCAAATCCTCACATTCAAGAAGCTACAACCTGCAAATGTTTGGCATTTTTGCTTAAAAAAATTCTAAAGTGATTATTGGATTATCAAAAAAGTTGCCAATTTAATTTTTTGTCGATCGACTAAACAATTAATCGACTATTAGTTGCAGCTCTAATTCACAGTGAGCTAACAGTATATCTAAAATACATGTTTGTAAGTTCTGTGGCACAGAGACAGATTCTGTATCCGACTTTGGCTCCACAGATGGTTTGTTTTTATAAGCACAGTGCTGGTTTTTATCTTTTTAATGTTATTTTTTTAACAAAAATAAAAACATAAAATTACTCCAGCCTTAAAGGACTGACCTCTTTACATTTAGTTCTCTATTTCTGTGTTCACTCATAAAATAAGGTCAGGTCACTTATGCACTTGGTCTTGTTCAAGAGAAACTGTCCTATAAGCAGATATTGATGGTTTTGACCCTCCGGCAGCAGCTGTAGTTCTGCTGAATCGTTCTCGGGGAAAGACTCTGAGCTGCCTGCCGGGCTCAGTTGTAAATCTGTCTGAATGACAGCTTCAGCTAAATGACTAATGTGAAGGTTAGCAGAGGAAGTATGTGGGTGAGAGCGGACAAGATGAAACGAAGGGGGATGTACAGTGGGGCGGTGCACTAAATTTAGCTTCACGCAGAGAGAGAAAGGGGAGATTTTTTTTTTTTCATGGGTGGAAGTGCAGTCGGAAAATGTAGCTGTGTCTTATCGTTGGTGAGGTGACTGTACCAACCGCAGGCAGGAAGCTGCTGTCAGCTCGTCCTCAGGCTGCAGCCTGCCTCTCCAAACCTGTTCATCATAATCTGGATCATCATTTCATCATCATCTAAGCTGTAAGCATGTTGTCTGTTACAAGGCTGTAAATCAGGAAGACAATTGCCTGGAGCCACAAGGACGATGAAAACTCAGTTAGTTTCAAAGTGAAAAACAAAAATTGAAGCTGTTAGAATTTCTATTAGTTCTACATGGTAGTTTGAGGAATTATAATTGAATTTCAGTTTCAATCAGTCCAAAAAACTGTCAAAATGAGATCCAAGAAAAAAGAATTATCTACCAAGAAGTTTTTCCCACACCAAAATATGGAATCCACAGCGCTCAGGGAGGAGTTTTTCTGTTCATCCATCACTTTGGTTCAAAGAAAACAGCTGTTAATATTGATGATCACCAGAGGATGCAAACCAAATCATCCACTTTATACAACACTGACCAGATTGTCATAAACGTTTTTTTTCTTTTCTTGTCTCTTCCTCGCCCCTCACTCTGTCTTCCTCGCTATTTTATCATTTATTTTCTAATGAGGAAATGAGGCTTTTGTTGTGTTTTGGACAAACATGTAAACAGAGATTACGCCTAAACCGAAACACATGATTTGTGCACAGAGACGAACCCCCGCATTTAAATGTGAACACATGGAACAAACAGGAATGTCATATTTCCAACATGTTTCCACATTGTTTTTCACCGTTTGAGATTAACTGTCTCGCTTTCCTTCTGCAATGGTTCAATGTCGCCAACTGTTTATGTTAATATGCACAAAACAGCAGTGGATGGAAATGCTGATCATCTGGAAATTCGGTTGAAATTTTCTCTACATTTGGCTGGAAACCTGGATATAGATTTAGGGGAGTCGTCCTCAAATGTTTGTTTTTTTTGGTCCAGATTGAAATGTCTCAACATCTATCCCGGTGGCCAGAGAATGAATCTTACTGACTTTGGTGATCTGACTTTTTCTCTAGCGCCTCCATGACGTTAACGTTTGGTGTTCAGAGTGAAATGTCTTGAAGGATTGCCTTTGCATCAAGAGCACCTGTTTTGTGTCACATCCAAGAAGAGCTTCCTCATTTATTTGTCATAAGGAGAAATGATATTTTTGAAAAACTGATCAAATTTGGAGAAATACTTCGGTCCAGCTGAAGTCCAGCTCACCTCTGTCCAAAACTCACTACAGTATATAACATGCATCAAAAAGTTGCACCTATTTTTCACAATAGGGCTACATTATTTTAATTTCTTGATTAATCAATCAATCATTTTCTCTATAAAATGTCAGAAAATAGTGAAAAAGTCATACGTCTGGTTTTGTCCACCAGTCCAAGATCCATAAGATGACAGTGATCAACATTTTTCACCATTTTCTGACATTTTATGGACCAAGCAACTCGTCACTCGCAGCCCTAATTTGTTTTACTATCACATATGACATATAAAATCTTCAAACCCTCACACTGGAGAAGCTGCAACCAGCAAATGTTTGGTATTTTTGCTTAAAAAGTTACGAAAGCAATTATTGGATTATCAAAATAGTTAAATCTGTTGATTGACTAATCGATCAATCGACTAATTGTTGCAGCTCTAATTCATAATTAATGCCATTTGATACCATCATGTCATCTTTGTGAACTTTTTGCTTTTATCTATTACCATCATCAGTTAAAATGTTCAGTTTGTCCAATACTATGAATAATGAACAGTTTAGACCCACTGTAGCTCTCAATGTGTCAGTATCCATAATTGATCATTATGGATATAGCTACAAGTTCACAAGTTATATAGTAATAAGTTCAGAGAATATGCTTCATTTAACACACAAGAGGGGGAAAAATAAAAGATAAATAAAAGTTGGGGTCTCATGTGGACGAGCGTCTCTGTATCTGTTGCAACTGACAAAAATTATCATCACGTGGACCCTTTGCTGCTTTGTTACTGTGAAATAACAGTTTTCAAGTGTTTTGTGTACAAAATCAAGTCTTTGGACATTTATAGGCTCATATTTTGGTTGTAAAACTAAAGTAATTGATCTTTAATGTCATCGACTGTTGCCAGTAATACAGATCACAGTTGTCATTTTTCAGCAGGAAGCTTTGAGCCTTGTGTCTTTCTCCTGGTTTTACACTTAAACCAGGTCAGAAAATGTAGATTGTTGGATGAACCTGACCTACTCTGTGGATATAAAAAGAAGTAAGACGGTGTGTTTGAGGACAGAGCTGATGTTTTCACCTGCTGTGATCCGCTGGGGAGGAGCTCAGGTGAAATCAGGCCAGTCGTCTCTCTGAGGGGTCGATTCCCCGAACAGATGATCTATTTCAAACTGAGGTGAAGTCTGTGTGCTGGAACAGAGGAGACTTTACTCCTGTAGTGCTTGTTGCTTAGTTAAGATTTTTGTTCCAAATAATTATAGTTTTTATGATACATCATCCGTATTCTTTTGTGTATTTGGAAACCTGTTTTCATAATTAATAATGTCACAAGTATTTTTTTGTTTCTGTGTTTTCCACAGTTGAGGCTTGTGATATTTTACCATTAATGGCGGTTTAGCTGCAATTAAAGGTGACTAATGGATCGCCCTTTTCAAAATACATTATTGTAAAACAATCAGGCACATTATTATTGTCACTGTGAGCTGCTTACTGTCTGGATAAACAGTCGCAGATAAATAAAATCATTGATTTACTTTATGATTGTAAACTGCTTTAGTTTTTAGCAGTGTCAGTCAGTTTGCTTTGGTTCAGACTGAAATATCTAAACATCTCCTGGATGGATTCCCATGAAATTTTATTCAGACATTCATGTTCCCTAGAGGATAAATCCACATTACTTTGGTGATGCTCTGACTTTTCCTCCAGTGCCACCAGTAGGTCAAAGTTTTCACCTACAGATGTCACTTATTTCTTTTGTCTGTTTCTCTGGAGCTGCACTAGATAATTGTAGCTGCCAGGTGAAGCAACTGCAGAAGAAAGTGACTGCAGTGAGCTATGTTTCTTGTAGCTTAGCGCCTCGTATGCTTTAGTTGTGTGTGGCACTTTATGTTCGTCCACAGGTTGGACTTGTGGATCCAATCTGTGATCTTTCCACCTATTCTGGATCTCATCAGGGCCTGAGCCCCAAAGGGGCAAAGACCCTCTTGTATCTGTTGTTTCTTTCTTCTTCTTCTTCTTCTTCTTCTTCTTCTTCTTCTTCTTCTTCTTCTTTCTTTATTATTACGCCACTTCAGACCTAAATTTGAACCCCTAAACATGTTCAAAAACTCACCAAATTTGGCATGCACATCAGGTCTGGTGAAAAATTTGATAAAATCTAAAAATTAACCCCCAAAGTGCCAAAATGTGCCTGAGAGCGCCACTTATGTAACTAATATGGCCGCCAATAGGGCTAATATGGCTTTCTACGACATAGAGATTGAACCAAAACTCAATTATTCGTCTCATCAAGACCTACAAATCATACGCTGACACCCCTGACCTAAATCCAACAGGAAGTCCGCAATATATAAACATTAAAGTATTACTTTACCCCAATTTTGGACCCCGAACAAAGGCTATCTCCTCCGAGGGCGTTAATGGTATCAGCTTCAAACTTTAATACATGACTTATCACACTGTGCTGAACAAAAGTTGTTAAGAACTTTGTAATAACTCGAACGGTTTAGATATTATAAGCCCTGAAAGTTGTAGTGCCGCATCACACCTTACAATGTAAACCAATGGGGAGGCAATCTCTGGGCATGGACTTTGTGTCAAACAAATGGCTAAACTATAAGTCTGACCACTTTCAAACCTGTTTAAATGGATTCACAACAAAATTTCCTACAAAAAATGTGACTTTTAATGTAAAATTTGGCCAAAGTCCTGATATTTATGAGGATATTTCACAAGAAGACTATTAAAATCCTGCTCTCCAACTGAGAGGGAGAAGGAGGGAAGAAAGGGGGGGGGTGGGTAAAGTCAGACCTGTCAGCCCAGGTCTGACAACATCTACACACAGTATTTTTCTGTGTCCAGCTGCAGTTACTTATTGTCTCTACACACCTGACAGTACACATTTCAATCAAACTTTGACCAGGTCATGTGGGTTAAAAGTCTTTACTTTTCTAAAAAGTTAATTTCTTTTACACACAAACTCATCAAGAGTTTTGTTTACTAATTGAAATTCAAGCGAATGGGCCCAAAACTTGCATCATTTTGATGACACAGGTGTGAGCAAGACAGACATGTCTCACCCTGCAGAAAATTCTCATCCTGTCAATCAATCTTTCAAAATAAAAGCACACCACACTTGTAATAAATATCCCTCATTTTTCAAAAGCTAAATGATCTGATGATCTTTTCAGAGTCAGTTAAATCTCTTTTTTTGGCCCCTTTTTGCCTGAGGAAAAGAAGCTGCCTGATAATTATGCACACCTTGATATCGGGTGTTGATCTCCTTAGGCCACACCCTCCCTCATTACACAAACACACATCACCTGATATGCTGAAATCCAATAAGCATTCAAGTTTATACAGCTTGGAGTTGGAAAATATGGTCAAAATACTCTCTTGCCTAACAATTGTGCGCACAGTGTAGAGCTGCAACTAACAAATATTTTAATTATCGATGAATCTGTTGATTTTTTTTTTCTGGTTTGTAAAATGTCAGAAAGTAGTAAAAAAAAAATTCGATTAGTTTATGAAATGCTCAAAAAAAATGTCATTCACAGTTTCTCAGAGCAGATTGTGGCGTGTTCAATCTCATTGTTCAAAACAATTAGACAAGATATTCAATTAACTTCATTGTACATGTTTGTAAAGTCAGACCTGTCAGCCCAGGTCTGGAGACATCTACATGCCCGTAACAGACGCTCTTGGACTGCACCGCTCCCCGACGTGCGCAAGGGTGCGACAGCTTGTTCAGCGCTGCTTTGCAGCTTTAATTACTATTTTACTTTTTCTTTCATTTAAGTGCTTGTCTCTTTTCAGTTTTGGTGGATGTTGAAAGTGCAGTTTTGTTCATTTTTTTTCTCTCTCTCTCTCTCTCTCTTTCCTAAGGTCTCCTGGCGTCTCTACAGAGCACGCTCAGTAACCCCTCCCTGCAGTCGTCCCTTAGTAACCCGAACATCCAGTCATCGCTCAGCAGCCACTCCTTTTCCAACTCTCTGAGCTCCGCCTCCCTGCACTCGTCGCTCAGCAACCCGTCGCTGCAGTCGTCCCTCAGCTCCTCCCCCTCCCTGCCGTCCTCCCTCAGCAGCCAATCGCTGCACTCGTCCCTCAGCAACTCCTCCCTCCAGTCGGCCTCCAGCGGTAACCCCAGCTACAGCAGCGGCGTGGGCGGCTCCAGCTCCTGCTCTTCCTCCTACTCGCCGCTGCTCAGCGGGCAGGGCCAGCCGTCACTCAGCACGTCGCCACGGAGACGAGCACAGCTCTCCCCGCTCATCCTGCCCATGGGAGGAGAGTCCCGGAGGCATCACTCCAAACAGTTCTCCCCCACCATCTCCCCCACCCTGTCCTCCATCACACAGGTAAAGCACACACGCCTGGAAAAAATAAATTATAATTCAATAATTTAAAGCAGCATACAATCACTCACATATGTTCTCTTCCATGAAAAAAACATCCATTTATCAAAGTCACAAAGAGCCGCATGCTGCAAAATATCGATTGTGTTTGGAAAAGAAACATTTCAGACATGAGAGAGACATCTGTACTGTATGAGACGCAGCTTTCCAGCCTGTTCTTCAGCAGACAGATTTACCCCTCTGTCAAGAGAGAAAGAAGAGAGTCTATAAATATTTTGGCTCGGAGTTAACGTCGGATTCACATGGAGTCAAAGTGCCAAAAAAGTCGGCAGAAACTTCTCAAACCTTACTGCAGCGTAATCCACCTCTGAAGGTTCATTGTGTCCCAGACAAACTGTCGCACTGCCAATAAAACACGAAATACGACTATTTCCAGCAGAGCGTCAGAGCTGCGAGGACACATAAGGAGAAGATTTAAGGAAGTTTAAACGTATGGATCAGCAGTAGAGAGGTTGATTGTAAAGCAGAAGTCCTCCTGAGAAGTTTCTTCAGACAATTTAATTCTTTTCCTGTAAAGATACACCAGAGTGTGTGTATGTGTGTGTGTGTGTGTGTGTGTGTAAAGGCACACTTCCCTTCTAAGTGCCTTTATGCTCTGCTGTATTTTCATAATGTATCATTATATTGTTGTTCGTAACCGTCTGTTGGTTTGCCTGGAAGTGGATCTTTTTCAAGTAAAACGAGGTCAATGTGAAAAGTATTTTTGCACACCAAAATCAATGAAATCATTCCTTTGATTCAGTTTTCAATGTCAAAATTTAGCACAGAGAAAGAAATATTAAAATGTATTATAATTTTTCTCTATAGATTTTGTTATACTGAATATAGTTCTGCAACTAATGATTATTTCCATTATTGATTCATCAGCAGTTTAATCATTGTGCTCATGGCCCATAGTGATCTATGACAAAGAAAAGCAGCAGATCCTCACATCGGAGCCGTGGAACTGGACAATATTTGACATTTCTTCACTATCTTTGCTTGATTGAAACGATAAATCGATCACTAAAACGGCTGCTAATTATTTATCTGTTGATCAAATAAGGGATTAATCGACTAATCATTTCAGCCCTAATTCAATATCTTAGTAATATTGGATTTGTTAAATAAGCATTTATGTGGCTTGATTAACCACAAACATTCCCAGCTGGATATTTTATCTATAAACGTTTTCTAAATCAAATTTTGAGAACATATATTATAATATGAGATTTGATTGATGTCCCGCCGCTGTTTCACCTCCAAACAAAGTAAACTAAAGAGGAAAAAGCTTCAGAGTTTGAGTTTGAGTCTGTTGCCTCCCTGCAGGGCGTCCCTCTGGACACCAGCAAACTGCCTCTGGACCAGAGGCTGCCTCCGTACCCGCTTAGCCAGTCCCACCAGCACCAGCCTCTCCCAGGTCTACCCGGCTCCCAGCCCGGCCAGCAGCCCCCTCTGCTGGGCCAGCACCACCTCCAACAGCTACATCGCCTCCAGCAGCCACGGCCCAACACCCAGCAGCAGCAGCAGCAGCAGCAGCAGCAGCAACAACAACAACAGCAGCAGCAGCAGCAGCAGCAGCAGCAACAGCAGCAGCTCCACCTGCAGAACCTTCGCAACCAGCACCACATGCAGCAGCACTTTGGAACGGTAGATTTAATAGATATAACCGATTAGATTGATGAACGTGCAGCTCAGCGTGTTTATAACCAGCTGTTTTGTTTTTTGTAGCAGCAGCAGAGGCCGGTGGGACAGCAGCAGCAGCAGCAGCAGGTGAACACGACAAACACGCCGCTCATAAAGAACGAGAGCGCGTTGGACCAGTGCGGCTCCTCCTCCTCCTCCTCTCATTGTCAGGTCAAACAGGAAACAGAGCAGCAGGTGGTGGAGCAGCAGCAGCAGCAGCAGCAGAGAGCCGGCGGCCTGCCTCAGCTCCAACAGATCAGTCACAACTTGGCCACAGACCTGGGCCTCTACAACGTGAGTAAACTACACCAGGTCTCACCGTCCCACTGAAACATTAACTGATTCAAGCCGCTCTAGTGCCCCCTAGAGGACGCAGCATGCAGTACACCTAAACGTACAAAAGAGTTAGTTGGAACAAACAGCTGCGTCTCTGAGAAATTCCTGTTATATATATTTATTATTGACTAATGTAATCACAGGCTGGTTTATGTTTCAGCTGAGTAAACAGGAAATCTTGAAAAGCTTTTGATTCCTGTCTCTTGTTTTAGAAGGTTTTAGAAGTTTTTTAAGTCTTAAATTTCATTTTTTGGACAATAATGTTCATTATTTCTTTTACATTCCTTTCTCATTTTATAAAAATTCTAAATTACCAAGAATAGTTTTTTTTGTCTTATACTGTATTTTAGATGACTTGATAGAACATCAGTAATCTGATTTTTACACTTGACTTGATGTCAAAATGTGAACAAAGGCTGCAACTAACTAATTTTCATTGTCCATTAATCTGCTGAAAATATTCTCAGAGAAGATTTAATATTCTTTCAGGTGACGTCAGTTTTTATTTTAGTTCTCACAACTTAAATCACTAGAATGCCAAAACGTATCATCATCATTGTCGTCAGTAAACACTCATTAACTTTTATGTCATGATATAAAATATCAAGTGAGATTATTCAAACCTATATTTCTAACCTTATCAAAATTATAACGTGATAAAATGTAATGAGATCAACCTTTTTCAATATCTCACCAATATACCATAGTAAAGTCATCAAAGTTACATCATTCTCTATGAATTTTTAAGGTAAACAGTATGACAGGGTCCATAATCTGATTAAACGGTTAATATAACAGTTATTAACCCATAAGAACCCATAGTGACACAGGTGTCACCAACCCTTTCAATGTTCTGGAAAATTCCTTATACAGCTTTTATCCTTGATTTGACCTCATGAAGTCCTTAAGTGACATCTACTGAACCTCCTGGTGCAGTCATGTGACAATGTGTGAATCTGTGTACCCATGACATCACTTCCAAAACGGCAGTGTGCCTGGTCAGCAAATGTGACAGAACTAGCTTGTTTTTTGTTACTAAAGGAAGGTTTCAACCCATTTAACAATTCTGATGCTTTAATAAGACGTTCTGTATTACATGTAACCTGTTCTGAACGAATTGATATAAAACAAGTTAAAATATTGTTATGACATATATGTCAGATTACAGATCTTTGACACTAAAGGTAGAATTTCAAAATAAAATTCAGAAATGTGTTCCTTGGGGTCCATTTGGTCTGAAATGGGTTCTTATGGGTTAATTCATTTCTACAACTCTTTTTTTTTTTTTTTTACTGTTATCTAGATGTCAAAATGTAAACAAAAGCTGCAACTGACTAATTTTCATTGTCCATTAATCTGCTGAATATATTCTCTGGAGCTGCAACAAACTATTATTTTCACTAATCTGTTGATTAGTTGTTTGATCCATAAAATGTTTAAAAATGTGAATCAGTGTTTCCAAATAGTCCAAGATGACGTCCTCAGATGTCATAAAGGATCAAAGAAACCAGAAAATATTCACATTTAAGAAACTGGAACCAGCAAATGTTTAGCAAAAATTATTAAAATAATTAATCGATTAGCAAATACTTTCAAATTTCATGACTTAATTATTGACTGGAGATTTCAAAGAAAGGGAAATCAAATGACATAAACTCAGATTTGTAGTTTTAAAAGTAAAATATTTCAGTTCTGTAAATTCCTCGGTGTTTTAAATTGAAACTTTTAAGTCTTCAGACGGGCCTGTTGACACGCAGGTCTCCATGACGACAGACTTTATAATCATCCATTTAAATAATTAGCATTAAGTACGCTTTCTGTGTTTTGGGGGGAAAATGTGAGAAAACACACTTATTATTTATTACAAACAAACTCTTTGTTAATACAAACCAGAGATTACTGACAGTTTGACTCATGATTCAACGAGATCAATTCAACCTCAGAACTTTGCATGAGCTGTCTGTTTCTGTCGCTTATGAAAACACTATTTTTAGCAACTGAAGACCTCTTATTGGATTTAGCTGATTCAGAGTCTGAGTCATTCCTTTATTAATTTGGGTAATGCTCTCTGTTGAAGAAGTACAAACCAGTTCAGCTGTGAAACCCAGTCAGAGATCATCAGTTTTCTTGTTGATGTGTTGCCTTCCTGAAGCGTTACAATCAATATCATAAACATATATTGACCCATATTTACATAATTATGTGTTATTGAGTGACACTTCCCCATAAAAAAACAATCATTTTATTTATGTTTTTTCATGCTTCTATTTTGAAAATACAACAATGAACAGGCACAGATTTGTCCGTCCTCATCTCTCTCAGGGCTGCAGGTGTCGTGTTCACGGCGTCTGATGTAATGTTGAGGTGAAATGAAAGAGAAACGACGTCTGGTTCTATTTCTGGAAGTCTGCTGAGTAGAAGTCATTGTGTGCTGAGAGAGACGGTGACATCTGATCATCCGTTCAGCGAACACACGGGACACCAGGACGCGTCCCTGGCTTCTAATGTCGCTGCCTCAGGGGTTTACTGAGAATTTAAAGTGACATTTTACATTCAAGCACTGAGATTAGTGTGTTTATGATGAGCGTCGGATTGCACAAAAAAAAATCCCACACAATACTGTCTCATTCCCTAGTCGTCTTTTATTCTACATCCACATGAGAAAGCATAACTCAGGTGTCCATAGTAACAGTGAAAGAGGTTTTTCCTCGCTGTAATCATTCCTCCTGTTCATACTGGATATTAAAAGATCCTTCAAATGTGCTTTCAATGAAAGTGATGGAGGATAAAATCCACAGTGTGTCCACACAGTCATTTAAAAGTCTGTGTGAAGCTTCTATTCAGCTTCATCAGTCTGAGTTAGTCATATCAAGTGGATATCTGACACATTTACAGTCTTTTTAGCATCAAATTCCCTCTTTGTGTTTCCCTGTTGAGCTGCAGGTGGAAGTATAGTAACAAAAAGAGGAACTTTGGCACTAAAAAGACTGTAACATTGAAAGATATCTACTTGATTTGACTCATTTGGACGCTGAAGCTTCATATTAGCTTCAGACTGTGGATTTTGTCCTCCATCACTTCCATTGTAAGGTCATTATGAAGGGATCTTGTAATGGTCAGTATGAACAGGAGGAATGATTACAGCAACCTAGTTTAATATAGAAATAGAAATGGGAAAACATTGGAACACTATATAATCATGTAACCAGGACTTTCTGTTTCTCCCAGGATGCCTTGTTCAACTCTCTGCTGGACGATCCGTACCTGAGTCTGCAGCTCACGGGCAAATCCAACCAGCAGGTAACAACCAGCGCAGCGCTTTCACATGATGTCATCTTACACCGTAAATAACACCAGCTGACGGCAGCGTGATGTCACACAGGATGTGCTTACAGCTGCTCACTTTCCTTTGAAAGCAGACTAGAGGCAGGCAGAGCGTTATTGTTGTTGTTGTTGTTGGTGGTTTAATTGTGTTTTTGTGGAAATTAAAATGATGACTGCTTACAGACAATATCCATCCAACAAACAGATTAATAAAGCAGGAGAATGAATCAGTAAGTCAAGCTCTCGGTTTAGTAATCTGTCAGTTTAACAGCTGACAGGTGATTAAACCTCCTCCTACCTGTTCACCTATCACCTCTTCTATGTATAATACATCCAAATTCACAATAGAATTGTTCTCATTTACAATTTTTTTCCGTTTCTTTTGTCAGATAACAGAATGAAATGTGACTGTGGCTCATAAATACCAGAATATATCGACCAGCAGTCATTAACGAAGCTGCTGAGCTACAGACTGTCATTATTTTATGAATCATATTTTAACATCATGAGACAAAAATGAATAAAAATACAAGTAAGTAAATGACAGCAGCTGAAAGTTAGAAGCTAACAAAAGGTTCAGCAACAAAGCATCCAGATCAATTAACTGTAAATGTGTGTTTATGCTGCTTCTGCGTTCTGGAAACGGATTCTTTCTCGCTGTACTTGAACGTATCACAGGTATAAAATGCAGATCTCACATCACAGCTGCTGTTTATTTTGTGTGTCATAAAATAATTCATCCGCAGGTCAACAGAGTTTACGAGGGCTGAAACTAACTAATCAATTGTTCTGCAGTTTATTAGATTGATTGTTAGTCTATTAAATGTCAAAAATAGTGAAAAAAAACCCCAAAGAAATTCAGTTTATAATGAAAGATGAAACAAAACCCTCACATATTTTAGAATATTTTACATTTTTTCACTATTTTTTATATTTATATTTTATGTTTATCTGTGTGTGTGTGTGTGTGTGTGTGTGTGTGTGTGTGTGTGTGTGTGTGTGTCACAGATAGTGAAATAGGCTCCATTGATTTATTGACATTCAGCTCTCTGTCAACAACTTGTTCTCACTTTATTAACAATGTTTTAGTTCTTCATCTGGTAAATTTCCAGGTCCAACTGCGGAATTCTTTGCTTTTTATTTTTTCCTGTTTTATTAAATATAAACATATTATTGACTCACACACACAGCCGTTCATACCCTCGTCTTACTTTTCTCTTCCAGCTCCAGTTCACGGCAGAAAACCAGAGTGACGGTTTGTCCCTGAACCACAGCGGTCTGAGCTGCGGCGGCTCCGACAAGAACCAGTTCCCCTCCAACACGCAGGGGCAGCTGGACCTGCAGGACCCCGGAGACCAGCAGCTCCTCAACAACCAGAACCAGAACTACAGCGGCGGCGACGGACGACACAACGTGCCCAACATCATCCTCACCGGTGGGTGTCAGAATAACCACATCTGTACTGACGTTTAACAGTAGCTTGTTTGGTGGAATTTATACGCTTTCCTATAAAATCTCAGATCTTTCAAACATTAAAGCAGCCGTAAAGGAAACTTTGCCTAAATGAGATGCAGCTTAAAACTGCCAAAATTATGATGAGAATGTGTTGATATCACATTTCCCTGCTGTGATTATCATCAAATATCAAACTGAAATACTGCTATTAGTGCTAAAATATATCAAATCAAATCAAATTTATTTATAAAGCACATTTAAAAACAACCACAGTTGACCAAAGTGCTGTACAATAAGATATCAGGAATAAATTAAAACAACACGACAGAGTAACAGCAAGAAGAAATATAAAACAAATAATAGTAGAACACTGGGTTTTAACGAGAGTCAAAGGTCCGAGCCAACAAGTGAGTCTTTAGTTTGGCCTTTTAAAAGTGTCTCGGGAAGGGAACACTTAATTCCAAGAGGTCAGCTGTTCCGGTCACCCCTCAGCCGCGATGGAGGGACAACGAGCAACAGTTGGCCAGAGGATCTAAGAGATCTGGTGTTGTGAAAGGGGGGGCAGATGAGCTCCGAGGCCATGTAGAGGCCTTAAAAACAAATAAAAGTACCTTAAACTCCTTAACTCCTGTACTTGACTGGTAACCAGTGCAGGGAGGCCGGTACAGGTGTGATGTGTGTCTCTCTTCCTTGTGACAGTTATTAGCCCGAGCAGCAGCGTTCTGCACTAGTCGCGAGCGAGACGGAGATGACCGGCTAACGCGGTAGTTCAGACGGGAGGAAATCAGAGCGGTTGTGACGGTCTTCAAGTCGTTGAATGAGAGGAGCGGTTTCAGTGTGGCAATGTTTCATAGGTGGAAATAACAACCTTTAACAACAGAATTAATTTTTTTTTATCAAATTTTAGAGCAGAATCAAAAATAACAGCAAGATTTCTGGCATGAGAATGAAGGTAAGGAGAGATGAGCCAAACCCCGCTGGAGTCAGACCGAACTAGCATTTAACTGAAGATAGTTTTATAGTCAAATTACTTAACATGAATCAAATATAACAGCCTGACTAACATTAAATAAACTAAAAAAACACCACAAACAGATCAGGTCGGTTGTTTCAAATTAAAACTGAAGCGTCTGTAAGAGTCTGTTTATGTTTTCACACACGTTCTGATTTCTTTCCTCCCCAACGAGTCCTGCACAGACCATCGCTTGTTCTCACTTTATCTGCAGTGTTTCACGACCTTCATAAAGAGAATTTTCCTCCTACAGTTTTATACAGACGTCCCTGAAACCATCCTCTTATCTGTAACAGTTTGTTACGGCAGCTTTAACACTCAAACTATTGTTCGATCCTCCAAAACTCACAGGCTCAAACTGAATCACTGTACAACAAATTTATAATCAACACAGCAAGTAAAGATAATATGTGTTTTTTAACTAGTGTCCTCTGGGAGGCGCTGCAGGTCTTTGTCCACCAAAACAAACAGGTTGAAGAACAGTTTCCTGTTGCAATAATGACTCTTAATCTGTAATAATATAATAATAATACATTTTATTTATATAGCACTTTTCTTAACAATGTCACAAAGTGCTTCACAAAGAGGCAGAAGTGCATAGTAACAATAGAAGATGCACTATAATAATAGT
Organism: Thunnus albacares; assembly: GCF_914725855.1. Lineage (NCBI taxonomy): Eukaryota > Metazoa > Chordata > Actinopteri > Scombriformes > Scombridae > Thunnus > Thunnus albacares. The sequence continues at coordinate 33,345,754 of NC_058113.1, forward strand.
AATAATAGGACAATAGAATGCATTGGAGTAAAATAATGATAAAAAATAAGATAAAATAACATCAATTAATAGGTGTAAAAACAGTTATTAAAACATATAAAACATTTCCAAAAGCTTTCACAAAGAAAAAAGTTTTAAGACGAGTTTTAAAAGAGTTTTAGAGACCTAGTGTGTCTGAGTCCCAGAGAGCCTTTATCACAAGCTGTGACCCGGGAATGACCAACAGGGCTCCATCTGTGGATCTGAAGGGTCGAGGGGGGCACATACCAGTTCAGTAGTGCAGATTCCTACATCTTCCATTGTGTTACATGAAGCTCTTCATTGTCCAGGAATACTGTGATCATTATTTATTGTGTAACATGTTATGTCTGCCTATGTTAGTGCTGTTAACACCATCAAACCTGAGTGAAACTGACCAGTGAAGTTTATTCTGCAGCTTATTAATCTCATTAAGAGAGAGAACAGGTTACATATACATGTCACAATCATCATACACACTGTTAACATTATGAAGGATATCAGCGAGTAAAACAAGTGTCTCTAACTTCAAGCTGTGTTGCAGTTCATTCCAGTAAAGAGGTGGAAACCAGTTTAAATAAAAAAACACTAGAAACAAAAGCAGGTTTGTTGTTTTAAAGTTTGATACAGTTGACTGGAAAATGTCTTTAAATGCAGATAAATGACTGTGGCCGTTAAAATGAACTGAAGTGTGTGGAGTGTAAGAACTGTGCAGGAAGTGTTAATAGTTAAAAGGCAGAACATTCAAATATATGAATGATGGACTGCGGCAGAGTTTTATTGAGCACCAGCCAGCAGTCTGCACACCGTCTCCACATCACTGCTAACAAACACTGAGCAGAGCTGAAGCTGACCTGATAACTGGAGCTCTACTGATGGAATCAGACTCAGACAACTTTATTTATCCCCAAAAGGGCAATTCAGTTTAGCAGTGTACCCAGACCATGCATAAGAAACAAAAAACAAACAAACAAGTAACAGACAGATCTATGCCAGAGACAGTCAGTACACAGGTACTCACAGACATCCTAGTCCCAGCAATAACAAGCCCCAGAATGATTAGTTAAGACAATAAAACTCCACGAGTATGGAAATATTATTCATTCCACATACTGCTGTCAAGGTTTAACAGCCTGATGGCAGAAGGAATGAAAGATTTTTAGAGATGATTTGAGAAACGACGGCCTGAGGGCATTAAAATGAAGACGGAGGACAGGATGTGGTCGGGTCGGGAAGCTTTTTTGACCACCTGCCTCTCCCACAGAGAACGCAAGTCTCTTTTCCGGATACCAATTATCTTAGAACAGACCTTCACAGTATTGTAGAGGCCGTTCTTGCCCTTGATGCCCTTGAACATAGTGTCTTTGTGCATTGGTTAAATCCTTTACTGAACCCAAATCTGTCCATTACTTGGTATAGGAATATTTAGCTGTCAGAGTCAAAAGCCTGCACTGTTTTTTCCTGTATTAATAATCAATAACATGGAGAATCTCTGTATATTATCATGAGTTTACCTGTTTCTTATAAACCCAGTTTGATCCTCGTCTATCAAGAGTAGCGTCACCTTTTCCATCCTCTTAGGCCGACTAAATCAGGCGGTGCAGCCGCTGCAGGGTCGAGCGGAGGTGTGGGGGGGGGGGGGGTGCGGGCATGTTTATTTGTGCTCTAGAACATAACTGCTGTGAAATAATCACAAAATAACATTTTATTGATCTGATTCACCGGCTTTCTCGTTACCAACATTGGATTTTCTTTTTGAATGGATACAGTACCAGTGTAAAACCAAGTGGCAACCTCCGGGGCTGTAAAATGAAGCCAAAAACTGCAGTTCCTTGAACGACCACTTGAGGCTCCAAAAGCGAGTCAATCCCCGTAGACCCCCATGTTAAAATGCCCAACTTTACAGCAGAAATAAACATGTTTACAGTCTGGTACAAACAACGGTTTTGGTCTCTGTAGCTAATTTCCTCTTTCATGACAACTGTACGGGGGGTGAATTTTTTTATAACTCACCCGTTTAAATTTTATTAAGCCGTAAAGTTCTGCATAATGAAGGACATGGCTGCTTTGAGTGACAGGTCCGCCAGCCGCTAGGTGGCTTGTTTCAGCCATTCGGCCCCGCCTCTTTGCCCATTTTTGATTGGCTGGAAGTTAAGCAGAGTCACACACTGCCAAGATGGCGACGGCCGGAGCGGCTCGCTTTGAGCTTCAAAACCGCTCTTCAGAAACCAACGGGTGACGTCACGGTAACTACGTCCATATTTTTATTTTTAAGTCTATGGAAAACACATAAGATGTCCTTACACACATTAAAAGAATTAGCAGCTGAATCCTCTGTTGGCCTCACTTCACGATACTCTCGGTGTTAACATCAATCAGTTCCTAAATACTTATATGTGTCAACAATCTCAACGTTGTCACCATGGATACTACTTAATTTTGGTTTTCCACAGATGGTGCTTTTTGGAAGCAGAAAGAAGTCGTTCAGTCTTGTTTTCAGGGCTGTTTTTGATCTGTTGTTTCTTTGCTCTTCCCCTCCTCCCTCCTTCCTTTTCTCCAGGTGACTCACCGCCGGGTCTGTCCAAGGAGATCGCCAGCGCTCTGTCCCACGTCCCCGGCTTTGAGATGGACCCCTTCTCCCTGGACGACACGCTCAGGATGGACCCCATGGCTCTGGACATGCTGGACGGCGACCTGATGCTCGCCGACCCGGCTGTGGAGGACTCCTTCCGATCTGACCGGCTGAAGTGATCCCGCTTACCCCCCCTCCCCCCCCCTCCTTCTGCTCCAGGAGCTCGGTGGAACCGACGAGCTGACGGCCAACCGGTCGGAGGCGGAGAAGACCGGGATCAGCGCCGCTTCGCCGCCCACTCACCACTCCCCCACCCCCACCCCCCCCACCCCAAGCAGACGGTTTACAGAGCGAGGTGTGGAAGTAACTTGGGAATCTCTTCACGACGGCGGCGGCGATGGAAGTCTTGGAGAGAAGGACCTGATATTTCTGTCGGAAGGAGGGGGAGCTTTTTCGTCGAAGGCACTTAACTGAAAAATGCTCTCACAAATGCTTGAAGTCAAGTAAAACCCAAGATGCTTCTCTTTTTAGGCATTAGCTTGTACGAGTCGTATCTGCATGTTAATGAGAAAATGCACTTGCGTCAATGCAAACACGCAGGAATAAACCGCTCACACGTGACGTCAGCTTTATGTAAGAAACCGTCTGTAAAAAACCAGCAGCAGCGCTTGGAAGATCTTGAAAAAGCATTATTATGCATCTCGATACGCGTGGACCTTCCCCTCGCGCTTTCTGGTCGTTTCCCTGTCTGGAGGTTTCCATCCTGCAGCCACGTCGGCCATCTTTGTCTCCACAGGAAAGACTTTGTGTGCTTGGTTTGGATTATTTTACCCCAAACTGCCATTCGGTTAGGAAATAACCACCAACCAGAAGCCAAAACTGCAAACATTTGGCTTTTCTTTGCTTTATCAGCCACTTTGACAGGAACTTAGCCATGATTTTAGAGGTTTATACATGTGGATAAAATAGGTTTTCCTGCTCTAATTAGAAGCAAGTGGCGATTTATCACCCTGACAAGAGAAACAACCAGTTGATTAATGAAAAGCAGGTTCGGGTTGGAACCCTCTCACAGTGCGGTCAGCGCATAAAACAAACAAACAAAAAAAAAAACCCAAATTGCTGCTTCTGTTCAAGTCTCATAATGTTCTTGATGTTTCTCCTGATCAGACAAACTGCAGCAGATTTTAAATCTTTAGCAACTGAGCCACAGTTCATCAGCCTGAAACACGCAGCTGCATCTGATGCCAACGAGGGATGAAACTCTGAATCTGAATCATTTTGAATCCCTTATTGAATCTTTTTAGTTTTAGTTTGTTTGATCCTCCAGACATAACTGATGCATATTGAATATTAAGTAACTTAATATTCAAAGATATTCAGACATTTTAAAAGGACTACAACAATAAGTTTTGCCCCTTTCACAACTGCTGTACCACAGACGATGAACTGCAACCAGCAAATTTCTTGATTTTCTCGAATAATCGATTAATTATCTTAAAAAAATAGTGAAAAAATGACATTCACAATTTCTCAGAGCCCACGGTGATGTCTTCAGTTTGCTTGTTTTGTGCAACCAACAGTCCAAAACCCAAAGAAATTAAGTTTATTGTCATGTATGACACAGAAAATCTTCAAATGCTCACATTTTAGAAGCTACAAGCAGCTTAAAGAATCACTAAAACTATTATTCGATCATTAAAAATAGTTGCAAATTAATTTTCAGTTGTTCAGCTAATTGATTAGCTGACTAAGCAAGATCATGAATGAAAGATTCGATGGCGGATTTGTTGGCAGCGCAGCTTAAATAGACTCAGAAGTTTAACGAATCAGGGAAACCAACTCGGAAACCGGATCCAAAACGGAACCTGGATATCAGAATTCATCCCTACTGTCAACGTATGTACACGTAACAGGAAGTGCAGTAAGCGGAGGCAAAGAAAGTCATTTATTTATGCTAACATGTTTGATAAAGATGGTTTCATCTCAGTGGTCCAGCACTTGTTAAAACAAATTTCCCCACAAACATCTTTGCAGCTTCGCAGCGTCGTGTTTCAGGCGTCGGACTGCGGTCGATGTTTCTGATGTGCAGCTGTGAGCTTGTTGCGTTTCAGCCTCGTGTGCCTGCTTGTCTTGTCGATCTGCCTGTTAGATTTTTTACTCTCCTCCACATTCCCTCTAACAGAGTGAAATGAGTGTCTTGCTAAAGAAGGATGTGCTGACAACACATCCTGACGCACTTGCCTGTAAAGAAAATTATGCATTTTAATGATGAAACCCAAACGCTTGAATGAGATGTCGGATGAATCAGTAAGAGGGATGAGAAGGCGGGGGGGTTCCTGCACACCTCGGGAAAAGGAAGAGAGATTAAGAAATAAAATAATAAGGTGACGTCACATGTTATGAAGAATATTCTTTCAGTAATTTGTCACTGAGCGCAAACTAAAATCCTCTTGAAGTCTTGAAGTGTGCAGGAACATCTGCATCGTCCTCCTGATGAAATGTTTGTACGAGAGCTGCAGTCGCCTGTCAGACTCAGAGCTTTATTTCCCTTTCAGGTCAGGTTTTTAAAGGGCAGTTCCACTAACATACACATTGATGTTGATATTTGATCTAAACAGATGTTTTCACAAAACTTCAAACTCCCCCCCCACCCACCCCGAAGTCCCGGAAGATAATAACTTATAATCATCTGCTCACAAAAAGCTGTTTTTTTTAATATGAATCCAGGGCTTCAAGTAAAGGCTTCAGTAGATGATTGATTAAACAAAAAAAAAGGCAGAAAAAAAAAGAAAAATTTTAGTTTAGCAGAGTACAAGACGCGTCTTCAAACGTCTGAAGATATATTATTATAAAAGACAAAGAAAACCAGAAAATAGTCACTTTTTGAACCAGAACAGAAGCTGAAGCTGATGAATTTGCTCAAAAAAAACAACTTAAATGACTAATTCATTAATAAATAGTTGCTAATTAATTTTCTGTTGATCATCTAATCGATTAATCGACAAATCATTTCAGCTCTTTATGGATCTAATCTCTTATGCGCACAATATAATAAGTTGTGTGTTGCAGGTTTTAACTTGTGACACACAAGACATCAGATCCATATTTTGTGCACAAAAGATGAAAAGTAATTTGCACAAATATTTTTCTCGTGCGCACAAATGTATTCGTCAATATATTTGGGGACTTTGAGGGCTCCGTACAGAACACGTCGATGTGTTTTTTTTGAGGTTTCCGTGAACATTTTCTGTGTTTTCAAGCCTGTTTTCCCCTCCAGTGATGTCACGGTGTACCACGATACACAGTGATGTCACGGTGTACTACGATACACAGTGATGTCACGGTGTACCACGGTACACAGTGATGTCACGGTGTACTACGGTACACAGTGATGTCGTGGTGTACTCCGGTACACAGTGATGTCGTGGTGTACTCCGGTACACAGTGATGTCACGGTGTACTACGATACACAGTGATGTCACGGTGTACTCCGGTACACAGTGAGGTCACGGTGTACTCCGGTACACAGTGATGTCACGGTGTACTCCGGTACACAGTGATGTCACGGTGTACTCCGGTACACAGTGATGTCACGGTGTACTACGATACACAGTGATGTCACGGTGTACTACGATACACAGTGATGTCACGGTGTACTCCGGTACACAGTGATGTCACGGTGTACTCCGGTACACAGTGATGTCACGGTGTACTCCGGTACACAGTGATGTCACGGTGTACTACGATACACAGTGATGTCACGGTGTACTCCGGTACACAGTGATGTCATGGTGTACTCCGGTACAGGGTAAGACAGGATTTTCAGGAGGTGTCACTTCCTAGAAAACAATGAAAACGATGTGATTGGATATCATCTACCGCAAAATGAAAGAGATTTTGTGTGAAAACTATAAAGAAACAACTTTGATGTTTTTGTTGGTATTGCCCTTTAACCCCAGTCACTGTGATTGACAGCCCCTTAGCCCCGCCCTCTCCGCCTGCACTCGCTGCATGTGTTTTTTTGGCCCGGCGAGGAGGGCCTCAGCCAGAGCAAAGTAACGTATTTTTATGTAACAACGGTAATTATTATTGTTATTACGATTATAAAAAGAAGTTTTATTTTTGAATCTAAACCTGTATGTATATAATTTCTCAGATAATAGCTTAAAAATAAAAAAAACAAACAGTATATTTAAGAAGAGAGAAGAAGAAAAAAAAAGAAAAAAACAGCTTGTAGATGTTTTGAAGTCAGTCGGAGAGTTTCTGAACAACGTCTCTGTCGGTTTGTGTGGATGAAACGTTAAAATTAGCCGCATGTGTCTTGATTGAGCGTTTATTTACACGTCGCTTTGAAAGTGTCCCGCCAACCTTTTCACCCCCCAACCTCCAACCTCACAGGAAGTTGTTGTTATTTTGTCAGAACATCCAGGCAGTTTTGTTTTTTTGTTGTTTTTTTGTTTTGTTTTTTTTTTAGAGACGAGAGCTTTGATTCGACCTGCCAGGAAAACACAGTGTAACGTTTCAGTTTAAAGGAACAGTTCAACATTTTTTTGGGACATCGACGCATCACAGTCTTCATTTATTCCATCTCATGAGAACTCGTTCTCGCACTTTCAATCGTGCCACATGATCTTCATCAGTTCCTCAGTTGTCAAGGAATCGTAGATGTTCATTTGTGCTTTTCATTATCAATCAGTCTGTGTATTATTTTCTCAAATAATCGATAGAATAATGCTGAAAAATGTGGATCAAAACCCAAGATGATCCAACCAACCGAAAGTAACAGTTTCAGAAAATTTAATTCAGTTTTCCAGTTTTCTATCAATTGAATTTAATTCATGTCGTATAAACGTCAGATCAAACTGATAAACGTTACTCTGACTGTCAGCGGTGCCATAATGCAGTTTCCCCTGCAGGTCTGGAAATGTTATCGTGTGACTGTATGAGGTGAAAGAAAACAATTTGTGTGTAAAGTCTGTTGAGTTTGTAAAAAAGGAAAACAGCAGAACTGAGAGTTTATCAGATTAACTTTTAGCTTTAACCCGAGACGTCGTATTTATCAGACAGAATAACTCGTGTGCCTGAAGTTTGGAAGCTGCAGCCATGTCACAGCGAGAGGAAACGATTATTTTATTTATTATTTTCTTGACTAATTGATTAGTGTTTCCCCAAAACCCCAAAGATATTCAGTTTACTGTCATAGAGATGAAAGAAACCAGAAAATATTCACATTTAAGAAGCTAGAATCAGAAAATTAAAACGATTAATCAATTGTCGACTCATCGTTGCAGCTGAACAAATGTAGACATGACGGGGATCGAACCAGCGAGCCGAACATCTGAGCTGCAGAAAGAAGTAAAACTCGAGAAACGTTTTTGTCCTTTTCTGTCGTAAAAAAAATCAAATTTGTTAAAAATATTAAAACAGCTGATTTATTTTCCTCTCAGCTGTTTGTTTCTGATATTTTGGGATTTCCTGCTTGCACTGTTTTTAGTTTGTTACATTCAGAAGTGAAAGATGAAGCTTGTGATCACAGTCGAGGTCGGAGGAGAGAGTTTAAAGTAAGATGATGATTATTGGGGGGTTATCGGGGGGGGTTTGGGGGGGTCACGCGTGTAGTTTCGGCGCTGGCAGCCGATAAAAGAAAAGATGTTTTTAAGACAGAGTTTAAAAAACAAAGCGATGAGTTTTTTGTCTGATTTTTTTGGGGGGAAACCAGGAGGTGATTTTTAAAAAAAAAAAAAAAAAACAAAGTGCAGCCATGTTGTTGTTGTTGTTGTTGTTGTTGTTGTGGGATGAAATGTTACAGCGTGAAGAGATTTAACACCATCAGTTTGTTTTCAGCTGTTTTTTTTTTTTATTTCTGTTTAAATGCAGTTAGACGCTGAAGCACTGAGGTTATTGTGAGGTTTCCTCTCTGTCGTCTGCACACAAATATTGATTTGGTTGTTTATTTTTCAGATTTTTATGAGTTTACTGCAAACACTGCAAAAAAAAAAAATCTCCATAACAAGTCATTTCATCTGTTTTTTGAGCCTTAAAACAAGAAACAGGAAGTGAAAACTGTGAACTTCCAAAACAAATCAACATTTTTCTTGAATTGAGGTTTTAAGACCGACTGAGACAGATTTTCCCTTCTTCACTTTCTCTCTGTTCCTCTCTTTAAACATGCTCGTCTGTATTTTAATCACATATTAATAGAAATACCCAAAACGTTTCTGTATTTTTAACTTGTATAAGACATCACAGACAAGCAGAAGATCTCACGTTCAACGTTTTCTTTATTCTACAGATTAATATCAGACTAAACGGCTTGTTAAATGATTTTTTTTTTCTTTGCAGTGAAATGTACTAAACTCATATTTGTTCTGGTGGTCACATGATGGCACTTTTCTGCAAGTTCAGATAGTAGAAGATTAGAATTAAAATTTTCAGGATTCAGACTGAATATTAAAAACCCGTCAGATCAAAAGCAGGCGAGGACGAAGAGAAGAAGAAGTCCAGCTGAACGTTGAGGAAGGTTTTTACTGGACAGAGACAGAAAAAAAAACAGGAAAAGATCAAATCAGGAGAGGAAAAGAGGATCCAGGATGTTTTTGTTAACAGTTAAAATAGTTTTTTTAAGGTGATTTATTTCCTTTAAAATGAGCTGATATTTGTTTCAAACGAACCTTTTTTTTTTTTCTACACTGAGTCCATTTTTTTTTTTTTTTTTTTACAAGAACACACGTTTGTGTCAGAAGGTCAAAGATGAAATGTTGATTATTGGTTAAAAAAAAAAAAAAAGAATCAAGCGACATTCACTCATCTGTGTTTGTAGACTGACTTCATCCTCTCCGCCTGTGTGTGTGTGTGTGTGTGTGTGTGTGTGTGTGTGTGTGTGTGTGTGCGTGTGTGTGCGTGTGCGTGTGCGTGTGTGTGCGTGTGCGTGTGCGTAGCATCTTTGCCATTATGCAATAAACCTGTTAACACGCAGTTCCAGACTCTGCCAGTAGGGGGAGCTGTTGACCAGCGAGGTAGAGTTTGTGTGTGTGTGTGTGTGTGTGCGGTGTGTGTGTGTGTGTGTGTGCGCGCGTGTGTGCAGACTAGGGATCAGTTAAAGGCCATATTTCATATTTTTTCATATTTTTTATTGATGTATGATATTAATTGCTCTCATATTATTAATGTTTATTGTCGTCACGTTTTAGGCTCCGGAGGGTAAAACGAGCGCTCTTCTTGCGTCTTTGCTTTGTATTTGAATAATAAATTGACATTGTTCTATTCAGATTTTTATTTGTAATAACCAGGGAATGTTGTGTGTGTTGTACATATTAATATGTTTTCAAACCAGAGGTGCTTCTGAAGCTAACAGGAGAGATTTTTAAAGAGACTGTACCTTCACATTATTTTCCAGAAAATAAACAAATGAAACCTGGATCACCTGCTGCTTCTGTCTTATATATGACTCATATTATTATTGTTATTATATTTACATATAGATATACTGCAGTGAAGTATTAATGGTTTCAAAGGGCTCTTTATTTTATACAAATTTCCTAGAAATAAGTAATAAAAGGAGTAATTTGCAGGTATTTAATGGTTCATCTTTAGGACGTTTTCAGAGTCGTTGGTGCCGTTTGGTACAAATTATTAGAAAAAAGTGTTAAATTGATTTAGTTGGTAAATCATTACATTTAGGTTCCTTCTGAATGAATTAGACTCTACTGATAGAAAATACTCCCATTTTCAGTGTGTAGTTTTGTGTCAAACCATCTATCAGCGTAATAGATTGTTTCTCAAAGACTCTACAGTGAGGACGTTTCCTGTTTGCTACCACATTACTTCCTCCTTTCTAAGAAACGTCGTCTGAATGAACATTTACACAGCAGCTGCTTTCAGGAAATATATTCTAGCGACCTTATATGCTGCTTTATCACTTGACACACAAAACTAGACACTGAAAACTGATTATTTTCTGTCAGTTAAAGAATTTGTGCAAATTAACAACTATGTATGAACCCAAATACACTGAGTGAGCGTTCGGACCAGAGGAAACCCGTCTTGTCTGTGAAAGGTGCTTCATGAATAAACTTTCCCACCTTCAAAGAACCAACAGCAACAGAGGATTTGCAGCCCTTTAAAGGTTTTATTTGAAATCTTTAAAGCTTCAAGGTGGGTTAACAGCAAAATATACAAAGACAAACTACTAACTTAACTCCTAGCATAACAAAAACAGAATTAAACAAAAATGCTGCCCACCTCTACTAAACATCAGCTCACCTGCAGCCCATCACACACACACACAGCTCACCTGCAGCCAATTAAACCCAGCTCACCTGCAGCCAATTAAACACAGCTCACCTGCAGCCAATCACACATACAGCTTACCTGCAGCCAATTAAACACACAGCTCACCTGCAGCCAATCACACACACAGCTCACCTGCAGCCAATTAAACGCACAGGAGGTTTTATGTTTTCAGGTTGTCTGTTCGTCCCATTTTCTCAGGAACACCTGGAGGGAATTTCCTCAAATTTTGCACAAACGACCATTTTGACTTGAGGATGAACTGGGGTCCGTTTCACAAAGCAGGTTCAACAAACTCTGAGTCTAATCCTGAACTCTGAGTTGATCTACTCTGAGATAGGAAACTCTGAGTTTCCGGTTCCAGAACAGCTGATTTGAGTCAGTTTATTCAACTCAGAGTAGTTTCACCTGGAGTTAAGCGCGTGCACCACAACTATAAAAAGCCAGCATCAATGGAGCCCCGATTCAACGAGTCACCATGGCAACGGGGAAGAGGAGGGCGGCGTTTTTCACCCCACTAGAACTAGAAATCTTAATGCGATAATACGGCGAGTTTGAACATGTTTTCAAAAAGAAGTGCAACACCGCTGCAGCTGCAAAAGAGAGGGAGACGGCGTGGGAGAACATCGCTACTCGGGTCAATGCGTAAGTTTAAATGTAGTCCTTTGTAATCACAATAATATTACAGAGGAAAACTGCTTGATTGGTCGCCTATTAATTTATTTCATTTAGGTCCAATCCCGCGAGGGAGAAGCGCACTTGGCAGCAGTTTAGGATGAAATATAAAAACATTGTTCAAACAGGTGAGACCTCGGCATAATCTCATGGGGGAACCTCACTTTGATCATGTTTTACATTGTAAAGTAAATATTAAGTGGCTGTTTGACTGAGCAGCTGTTTTATCCCCAACATAATGCTGGTTTCACACACATAAATGTCTTCTCATCTACATCATGTTCTTTTAAATAATTAAGCCTATTTAAACTAACACAGACTTCTACTCAGCCAACAGAAAGAAGGCAGATGCCCGTAAAACGGGTGGTGGTCCAGCACCGCCACCTCTAACGGAGGCAGAGGAGCTGGCCCTAAGCCAGACTATAGGAAGGCCAGTGGCTGGCTCCGACATTGTACAAAAAACTTCCGTTTGCAAAGAAACGCAGCGCAACACACAATATCTGCTGGGATGTGAGAGCATGATTACGATTGGTAATGTTGCAAATGTAAGGACGGATTAGGTTGTGCATGTAGATAATGGACTGTGACGTGAAACGGTACCGCTCAAAAAGATAATTGTCTGGAAATGCAAGAACATCTATGCGCGGTCTGATAACCATCTCTCGACGAATATTTAATTCTCTGCGCAGTAATGCTGCACCTTCATCCACGGGATCGTTATCAAAAGGACATGCCATGTTAGTGAAAAATGTTACTGTGCCTAATGGACTTCTAATATACTGACTCTGATTTTTTTTTTTTCTTTTTAATGATTTTTTTAAATGATAGACGGCAGAACTAGGCTACGCCAAAACTCGCCTGCTGACTGAATGAATGAGGAAATCAAATGGAGTGTGTGGCTCTGAAAGAGGGCGGAGACTGAGAGAAACTCGAGGTTCATTGAGAAAAACCTGGCCCCAACCAGGTTAGGTTCATAGAGTCTGTTACTACGGTAACTGACCGAGAGCTTAAGTTACCCCTCTCTGTGAAACAGGATAGAGTTATCCCTCTTTCTCTGGTTTGAGTTACCTCCCTTTTTGAAATGGAAAACTCAGAGTTTCCCTCATTTCAGGGTTAACAGACCCTGAGTTTTCACTAAACCTGCTTTGTGAAACGGACCCCTGATTAGAAGGATGATGGTCAAAGGTCAAAGGTCACTGTGACCTCACAAAACACGTTTTTGGCCATGAAAGCACACTGTCTTTACTTGCTTAATAAAAATATTTTAATATCTACAACGTTTCGGTCTTTTTTGATGATCTGGCCATAAATGAATAAATGATGAAGTGGTGACATTTTATATCCAAAAGGTCAAAGGTCAACTTCACTGTCACATCACAATGTTCTGCAGAAACACGTTTCCGGCCCATAACTCAGGAACAGAAGGGGAGATTGTGATCATATTTCACATTTGGTTGGATACTGTTGTGGTCCTAATCCTCTGTATGTGAAGCGAACACGTGTTAGAATTTGTAGCTTCTTTGCATTTTGCTTTCCTGAGCTACTTGTATGAGTCCTTCACTTCCTTCCTCTACCTGGACGTCAACCAGGAAGTCCAACACAAGCTCATCGGTTTTGCTGATATTGAGCTTCAGTGAAGACAACATGTTTCTCACTGGAATCATACATGTTAATATAGTGATAACTTCCATTTCACCAAAAAAATATACTTAATACCTTTTATTAAATTCCTTCAAAGTCACTACAAATATTATACGAGTCTGGACAGACATGGATGTAAACTGGAACTTGATTGGTTGGGAGGATATTTCTAGTTTCTTACAATTTGTACAAAATTGCACCATCCAAAATATTAGGAACACTTTTCAATATAATGTACTCCAGTTCACCACCAGCCAATACAACCTCAATAATAAACACAAAGTAGAATTAATCTTTCTGACGATGTCAACAAAAGCTGTAAATCTATAAACTTCATTAACATGGCTGTTGTTACGGATTGCATTAAATCACTGGGTGTATAAACACATGACACAAAACAGACAAACAGAGTCACAAAGTGATAAATAGATGAATAAAAGATAAACAGATCAACCTGAGAGGTGAGAAAAATGTTCAGATTTACAAAAACTGCAAAATAGTCTGATACAAATAAACAGCGCTGTGACATGTTGTTGCTTTGAGAGAGATAAATAAATAATAAATCTCATTATATGCAAAATATAATGACAGTAAAGATCTCTTATCTTAACCGTTTAGTCCATTTTTCACTCCAGAAAGTGAAAAAATGACACTCAGAATGACTCAGAGGCCTCAGTGATGTTTTCAGTTTGTTTATTTTATTTGAGCAACAAAAAAAAACCTTCAGATGTTCAATTTACTGTTAAATTTTACAAAGAAAAACAACAAATTGTCACATTTTAGAAGCTGGGAACAAATCATTTTTAGCATTTTTGGTTGAAAAAAGATTAATTGATTGTCAAAATTAAATTTCTCTGTTGCAGTAAAATATGATAGTATATAGACGCAGGGTTGCAGTTGTCTGCCAGTTTTAGCTCTTACAGCTGGTTATGTTGCTTTAATGATAATGAAGCTCCTCCAGCAGACAGTCTGTATTTAAACATCCAGAACACCAATAATTTACTCTCCCAGTTCAGTTTATCTGACAGCTGCAGCTGCGTCAAGCTACACCAATAAGAGCAGGAAACCCGAGAGCTGCTGCTTCAGAATAAAAGCATAAAGTCTGTCACAGTTAAAAAAAAAAAAAGAACGATCGACTGTTTCAGTTTGTTCTTCTTCTTTGTTGATTGAACCTACATGAAACATAACAGGATCCTCCCTGGTTCATCACAGCCTTTCAGCAGCAGCAGGTTTTGATTGATCCAGCAGGATGTAGCAGAAAAAATGAAGCATATTGATTACTTGTATCTCACTGCTGAAGATATCAGCATCATTTCCTCTGTGTTTTTGATTAATTTCACTGCTCATTTTTATGTTTTCTGTAAAGTTTATCTTCTTACATTTTGGTATTAATGTTGTTTCAAAGCATTAACTGCAGCGGCAGGTACATAAAATGTGAAGAAGACTTAATATATTTATTTATTTGCCTAAAAACAAAAAAGATCTTTTCATTAAATGAGCCAACAGTATATATAGAAACTCCCATTTCTGCAGCTACAACATTTGAATACATCAGTAATAAAAATGAAACTGTGTAATAAACATTAAAAAAAATACACTCTGGGGGGATTTTCTGCACTTCTAATACATTTTGATGATAATAATTCTCTACTTTTGAGTTTCAGAGTTCATTTCTGATAAATTGCTGACAAAATAAGTTTCTATTACTATAGCAGTAATATATATATATAATTGTGAATTTATATACAGTACTGTGAAAAGGTTTTAGGCACCTTAGATGTTTCATTCTTCTCCATAATGTAACACCATCAGGAGGTGTCTGATCATCTGCAGCAGGACAACGAGCCCAAACATCCAGCCAGAGTCATAAAGAACAAGGAGCAACAGATGGTCTCTGGTCTCAACATCATAGAGTCAGTCTGGGATTAACAGGAAGAGACAGGAGCAGCTGAGACGACGAAATCCACAGAAGAAGAAGAACTGTGGAAACTTCTCCAAGACGCAGGAACAACCGACCTGCCGAGTACCTGAAACACTGAGGAGAACTGCTGCTGGTTTAAAGGCAAAGCTGCTCACAGCAACATATTGATACTTTCTGCTGTTTACTCAACTTTGGATCAAGTTAACTGATCAATAAAAAATATTCATGGAAAATACTATTCATTGAAAGCATCCTAACTTAACTTTTACACAGGAACACCTCAATCTAATGGAATCCAATACAACAGCTCTGCCATAAATGCTAATTTTACGTAAGCTTATACATTTTCGGTTTTTGTTGACATTGTCAGAAAGGTGATAATTTGACTTCATGTTCATTATTGAGGTCGTAGTGGGTGGTGGTGAACTGGAGTGCTTTATATTGAAAGGTGTTCCTAATATTTTGTCTACTCCATTAACATACATGAGGGGTACTGGGGGTGATCCAGTTAGTTTAATATCTTTAATGACAATGAGTTTTTGCTGTTTAAGTAAACACAGAAAAAAGATAAAACAGCAGCAGCTCTGCAAGTTCACTCAGTTGTTTTTTTAAATTTTATTTGTTTTTTTAAGACAAAAGCAAACACATGTCCCCCTCAAAATAAGAAATAAAATAAAATAAAATAAAAAAAAATAAAAATACAGGAAAGACCAAATGCAGCAAACTCAAATAATGAAAGTTTACAAGCTCAAAGCTGCACCATCCTTAACCAGACTTTTATTCTGAACGCTGTATCCGGCAGCTGCACATGTTGTTTCGGCTAGCTTGACCACATGCTGCAGCTTCACAGAGCAAACATGGACGTCACATGTGGGAGAATGACCTAAACATGATCCTTCCAGCTTTCTGTGGGAAAAACCAGCAGAGACAACAAGGTACGACACGTATTATTACACCTTTACCCTGTTAGTGTGTCCGGTAAACGGACGCGGTTAACGGTGACGTTTGAAAGCAGCCGCCCGGTTAGCCGTTAGCTAACGCGGGGGGAGCTAGCAAACGTTAAAAAGCATATCGCTTATCTGTGCGCCCATTATCGGACACGCCTCCGTCCGAAAAGCTTCTTCCAAATTTGTCCCTGAAACATTTTAACATCGGACTTGAGCGTTTTAATTATTAAATATGAACATTTTTTAGCCGGTTTTAGTGTGTTTGTTTGTATCAGCAGCGGAAGATATCAACTGACGCGCGATTGTGAAATTAAAATCAATTTTGCAACAGTGCAACCGCAGGACGAGACTCCGGGTGATCAATAAAAGCGATTTAAAGTCGTGTTATATCAATAAATGTGAAAAACAGCACAAGATATCAAATATAAGCAGGAGTACACAGCGCGTCCGATAATGAAACTGTGTGATTGGGGGGAAACATTGCGTTGCAGCGGCGGCGACCATCGTCTGTCACACGATTAACTGACGCAGGAGACAAAAGCGGACGGAGAGTTCAAAGGAGAGACAGGTTTTATAAGTAGTTTGTCTCCGGATCATTTAAAATAATCCGCGTTTTCGTATTTATACCCCGAAAAAAGAAAGTAAAACCAATGTCCGATAATGGAACCAGCCGAGGTGAAGGTGGTCCAGGTTTAAATCTCCAGCAGCTGCTCGGGCCTGTTTGTTGCAGTGCAGCTTTCTGCATCAGCTGCAGCGGATTCCTGCAGACTCTGAGCTGTTTCAGTGGATGTTACAGCTGCTCTGTCTGCCTGTCTGTCTGTCTGTCTGTCTGTCTGTCTGACTGTTTGTTTGTTAACCTGCCTGTCTGACTGTTTGTTTGTCTGTTTTGCTTGAGGATGAAACATCTTCATCACCACATGAACTGACTGTGAGGTGGTTTCAGGAGGTTCTCCAGGCTCAACGTGTCTCAGATCAACGCTGATGTAGTTTTATAAAAAACCAAAACAAGAATACAGTAGAGTTTATTAAAGGAAAATCAAAATAAACATATTTTCCAACTGAAAAATAAAAATCAACTCCTTCCAAAAAGAAGTGATAAACTGTTAAAATGAACCAAAGCAAAATAAATACGATCTCAGTCACTTTTATTTCATAAAATCTCTGTGACAACATCAACAGTGTGAAAAAGCTCCTCAGCTCGAGACAAGACATGTGTTGTTCTTCATTTTATATGTATATTTCAGTTATTTTGATAAAGTAAATAATGTTACAAGAAAAAGTTGCAATAAAAGAATAAAGTTGCACTGTTTAGAGAATGAAGTTATACACAGCCTTACTCTGTATAATGATGTGACTGATTGATTTGTAGCACTAATCGTTAAATATAAATAAATATATAAAATAAATGTCAACATCCCAGAGACGAAGGTGACGTCTTCAGACGTCTTGTTTTGTCAGAATAAGAGTCCAAAACACAAAGAGATTCTGTTTACAGTCGTATATGACAAAGAAAAACAGCTGATTCTCATATTTCAGAGAGTTGAACTTGATAAACGATGAATCGATTACGAAAACAGTTGCTGATTGTTTTTCTGACAATCGTCTAATTGATGAATTGACTAATCGTCTCAGCCCTACATGACAGCGGTGGATGGAAACAAGCGTTCATTTGCGTTTTCTTTTCTGTAATTTCCATCTGAGGGCCACTTCCTGCTCACTTTCTGGTCACAACTACAGGAAATCCTTTACACCTTTAAAACCAAACTAACGTGATGCTTTTGAGGACAACAGATAACAAACAGGAAGTACAGTCTCTCCATTTCAAAGGTTTTACGTCTCGTGTTCGCCGTCCGCAGAGACGTCCGTCGTTGACTTTTATCGATGAATTTGAAGCCGTTCAAACTGTCAGCAGATGGAAGATAAACCGTCAGCTGGTTTCTGCGTTGTTGTTGTTGTTGTTGTTGTTGTTCAGTGTCAGTGTGACCAGTCAGCTGTCGGCGGGGCACAAGAGACTCTGTGAAAAACAGCACAAGATATCAAGATAGATGTTAACTTTTTATGTCTATAACACATTATAATCTGATTACAGCTCCGTATAATTATAGTTATAAGCATCTTAAATATTCATAATGCTTTATGACAATAATCATAATACATCATGAAGCATTTTATAATGATTTATAAGGTCAAGTGTCATAATCCTTCATAATTGCAGGTCAATCACTGACATTATTTGCAAGGATCAAAGTGTGTTATAATTCTTATAGTTGTAATATATTCAAATCATTTTATAATATTTTATAAGCTGATTATAAATGACTCCAAGTGCTTATTGTTTGCTTTAAGTAAAGTGAAAAATATCATTTAAATCTATGAAATAATTAGTTTAACGGGTCGTAACAGAATTTCTATTTCACTAACAATGACTGTAAAGACTCGACTGTTGAACAATAAAGTTGTTTTATGATGTGACGTCGCTGTGGTTCAGGTCTGGTTGGAGGTTTAGAGGAAGATGACGGTTTGTGTTATAATGATCACTTTGTTCAGGTTAGAGGAACATGTACTGGGGGTTTTACGTTACTACTTCCTTAAAGTTAGGCCACCTTCGTCATCATGGCATCAATAATAACCACAAGGTTAGAGGACGATTGTAGTTATGCTTTCTAAAAAAAAACTGTCCCAACTCACAGTTGCAAACACTGTGAAAGAGATTCTTCTCTATAAAAACCTGTCAGACAACCACAATAATAATCTATACTTTCATTCATGTAACTGCACAGATGAATGAATGAATAATCTGCTTTTTAATCCGGCGTGTGAGCTGAGCGTCCTGTCATTCAATGCTTGTGCATGTTGGACTTTATAAAACTCTCTAATACATTAAACCATGAAATGCAATGTGAAACCGTATCAGCTGATTCAGCGTTAGGAGCTGCAGAGTGACGCTCGTTGTCTTTTAACCCTCCTGTTGTCCTCTCGGGTCAATTTTGACCCAACAGGTGTCATTATTATGTGCTGTCATCAAAAAAAATTGAAATGGTTTTAAAACAGTATCCTGACTAAACTTTTACATAAACCAGTCTACCATAATCCATCAACATGTTTCCCTCTGATGTCAACTATAGTTAAAATAATTCATAATTTCTTAGTCAGTGAAAGGAAGAATGTGTGATGATGAGCTGGCGAAGTTCTTATTTTGAAGACGTTTATTAGACGAAGGCCATCGGGTCCATTCCATGTACAAAGATGGTCTGGGCACCGTACCCCTGTCGGTGCATAACTTATATAGGGTTACACATCTGTATCTTATCACATGTATAACATAGGTTCCCCATGGGCATTAATTCAGTTGGGAGCCATCCAATCAAGTGGTTGACAGCTACCTCACAACATATTATGTATCATTACATACCACATCTGGAACAGTTCCAAACTTGACCATAAACCCATTATTTGTATTTAAAGGTCCCCCCAAGAAGGGCTATATCATATTACCTAAAATGACACGCAAATTATGGAATATTTAGGTCATCTGTCCAACATCCAAAATCAGTAAAATACATAGGGTCAGATAAAAGTCATACTAACAGTCAGGATACGGGTCAATTTTGACCCGATAGGACAACAGGTGTCATTACGTGCTGTCATCAAAAAAAAATCTAAATGGTTTTAAAATAGTATCCTGACTAAACTTTTACATACCAGTCTACCATAATCCATCAACATGTTTTCCTCTGATCTCAACTATAGTTAAAATCATAATTTCTTAGTCAGGATACGGGTCAAAATTGACCCGATAGGACAACAGGAGGGTTAAGACATCAGTCAGTGATGCCACCTGACGGAGAACAGAAAACTTCTTCTTCTTCTTCACCTCCTGATTACAGCATTTATAACTCACCATGTTTCCATAAATGTCTGAATGAAGCTGGAAGGAACATGAACATAAAAGTCACCACTGTCTAAATGATAAAAAGCCACCACTTGTTATATATTCAATGTCTTAAAAAGGGGCTTTTATATTCCCGTTTGAGTGTCTGTGAGCAAGGCAGTGAACCTGCCGAGTCCTCTAGTGATCAGCAGATACGAGTGATTTCAATCGGGAGACGTTTCGGTCGTTGCTGCTGCGTGTTGTTTGGTGTGTTTGGTGGATTTGGGACGGTAACATGTTGCTGCAGGGTTCTTTCCACACGCAGTCCTACTTTTACTCTCCGGCTAAATATAATATCTGCTCTGATCCGGAGAGACTCTGATCTGTTCGTACTCTCATTTACTAGTGTAGAAAGTCTGCATGAATTGAACTTTGCTTCTCTGTCATTCAGACCAGAGTTAAGAGGCTGCAGGCTGGTTTGCAGCAGCAGCAGCAGCAGCAGCAGAATACACAGTGACACTCATGAGAATAATAACACACCGCGCTGCAGATGAAGGCTGTAAAACATATTTGTGTTGGCAGACAGCAGGATACCTGAGATAACAGTCTGTCAGGACGTGTCGCCTCTTGCAAAGAATTTGTCGCTGCAGAGAGAAGACCGTGTACAGGAGGGCTGTGTCAGGGTACAAAGACCCTTCAGCAATACTTTATGGAAAAAATTGTAACTGTGGTTGTTATTTTCCATCAGGTTTGCACTTTGAGTTTGATGATTGTCTCCTCTTCACCCGCAGAACGATGGGAAAACAAAACATACTTTAACCTGGAGGAATTGAGACTAATTAATTTGTTAAAACCTACAAAAATACTTTGTTTTGATCAGAAACAAGCAGTGAACACTGAAGCATCATCAGCTCTTGAGCAAATATGTTGAACTTGTTAGCAAACAGTTGCTTTATTTCCACATCCAGCAGTTACGAAGCAACATTATCATTCATGTGGAGTCGTGTTTCTGTCCACCTGGTGAATGTGAGTCCAATATTCACTCTCTTTTAGCTTCTGTTTTTACTCTCTACCAACTCCTGAGGGAAATATCTGGCTCTTTAGCTGCTAAATGCTCCACTATGTTCACCAGCTAGTCTACAGCTAACTGTGTCTGTTTGGTGCTGAGCAGGTAGTGTACAGCGGCTTTTTACAGCTTTTTCTCTCTGAAAACGACGCTATGAGACGCTGAGAGTGAACCAGAACAGTAAAGTTTCAGCCGGACAGATAAACAACGAGCTGAAACTCACTATAAAGCTCCGTAAAGCCGAGAGGAGCTGCAGAGTCTCTGATAATTCTCTGTAGGTTCATCACTACGAGCCAAACACATTACTCACTGTATAGATCAGACTGAGGAGCAGAGAAATATAGATTATAGCTCAATCAGCCAAACAAGAAATATTCCTCAAATTGGCAACATTTTGATTTAAATCAATAATCATGTGATCAAAGAATAAATAAACTAGTTTTCAATGCACATAATGAAATGTGCCAAAAGCATTTCATTATGTTTATTCATATTATTGTGTCAGCTGTCGATTAATGAATTAGTTGTTTGGTCTGTTTAAACGACCACAACTCAAAGATATTCAGTTTACTGTCATAGAGACTAAAGAAACCAGGAAATATTCACATCTGAGAAGCTGGAATCAGATAATTTGGACGTTTTATTCTTAAAAAAATAACTCAAAACAATTATTGAAATAGTTGCCGATTAATTTAATAGTTGGCGACTGATTGATGATTCAGTTTGCTGTCGTTTGAGAAGCTGTAAGAAGAGATTTCTAGCTTTATTTTTTTCTTAAAAAAACGTCTCAAAGCAGTTAATTGATTATCAGAATAATTGCATTTGATCAATATTCTGTCTGTCTGAGAAATGTTCAGTTTGAAAGCATTTACAGAGGTGAGGTCTTTGTGATGTTTTTGTGTAAAATTCTTCAGAATATGATGAATCACAATCCGACTCAGTGTCTATCCGGTTCATTTTCTGCACCAGATGATCCTGTTGGGAGTTGCGGGGGGGGGGGGGGGCTGGAGCGTGTCCCAGCATGCACCGGGGGGAGAGGTGGCGCGTATGCAGACACAAACACTTAAACAGTTTCAAGTTTACAGTCTGCAGTTTCTGTAAAATCAACTGTTCATCTCTCTGCAGACTGGCTCCTCAGCATTCCTCCTCCCGTTGGTTCGCCGCCTCTCGCCGTCTGAACACGACACACACATGACTTTTTTGTTTTCAGGAGATTATGTAACATCCTCGCTGCCCTCGAACATTATCCATTCGGACAAATAGAGGCCCCTCAAAATTCATAACTCTCTGAGGACAAATATTTCTAGTATTTATGGATATTTCCTGAAGGGTGTGCACACAAAGTTATATAACTGAAACTGTTCAGTGTTTTTATCACATCATCAGTCTTTTGTTTGTAAAGTGGAGTCTTAACAGTCTGGTGTTAATCTTTGTTATAATCTTTAAAAACACAAATACATCGTTTGTCTGCTTGTTTTTAATCATTCAAGGTGTGAAAGAAGTATTATTTACTATCAGCACCAAATCTCTATCTAGAATAATCCAGTGATATCCAGCCCTTCTCTTCACTGGGACACTTGTCCTCCTCAAAGGACACATTCCCAGTGTTCCCAGTGTTAAAAGATCCTTCAAATGTGCTTTCAATGGAAGTGATGGAGGACAAAATCCACAGTTTGTCCACACAGTCATTTAAAAGTCTGTGTGTAGTTTATATTCAGCTCCAGCAGTCTGAGTTAGTCATATCCACTGATTGTCTTTTTATTAAGGCTGTGCGGGAAAACGTCTGTCATTTCATATTATGCTCTATCGTTTACTTTGTTGAGTCGCAAATC
Organism: Thunnus albacares; assembly: GCF_914725855.1. NCBI lineage: Eukaryota > Metazoa > Chordata > Actinopteri > Scombriformes > Scombridae > Thunnus > Thunnus albacares. The sequence continues at coordinate 33,368,586 of NC_058113.1, forward strand.
ACAATATTTTTTGTCGTTTGGAGTCTTTCCATCTGAGCGGTTTACATTAATAAATTACTTTTTTGTTTTTTTTAATCGTGGAGCTGTTATTGTACTTACAGTAATGTAACGAGTGTTCACTGCCTCTCCTCTGCTGCGCTGTGTGCAGCACAAACACACGGAGCAGAGCAGCGCAACCATAAATAATAATAATAAATAACAGCAAAACACATTAGAGACTATGTTTATTTATGTTATTTACCTAATTTAAGTCTCTAAAAGTCTTAAGTATTTTCCTAAAACAGCTGACAAACAAACAGCAGGAAATACTGTGGTGTGTTTGTTGGGGACTGTTTTATGCGGCGGATGGATCCACATTTGGTGCTCTTGTGAGTATTTCTGGCAGCAGGAGGGTGTGTGTGTGACTTAGTCAAGATAAACTATCATAAATAAACTAAAGGAAAATGCATCTTCTGACTGAGCAGAAGCATGAAAAAGGGGGACAGGATTTTAGGATTTTGTCCGTTGTTACGTGTCAGTGCACAGTGACCTCTGACCTTTACTGTCAGTTATTTGTACTGTTGTTGATGCAGGATTTTAAATGGACTCTGTTGTTGATCTGTTTGTATGTGTGTGTGTGTGTGTGTGTGTGTGTGTGTGCGTGCGTGCGTGCGTGCGTGCGTGTATGTGTGTGTGTGTGTGTGTGTGTGTGTGTGTGTGTGTGTGTGTGTGTGTGTGTGTGTGTGCATGCATGTGTGTGCGTGTGTGTTCAGCAGCCCTCGGTCATGTTGGCCCGTCGCCGGCCTCCGTCCTTCGTCACCATCTGTGAGAGAATATTGCTCCGTGTTTTGTTCCTGCTCTGCTCAGACCACAATATCGTTCCGTTTGTTGTTGTTTGTTTGTTTGTTTATTTTCACTTTTTATATATATTCACTTACAGCTTACAGCTGATGTTACAAAACTACACACACACACACACACACACACACACACTATACAACATCTACGCAGATTAATACTCAACTCTTCAGTTTTTCCTTTGACTCTCACTGGAGTTCAAACAGTCGAATATAGAAACAGATGAATAACCTTTTAGTATCTAAGAGTTTATAACAAGCCAATACACACATACAGTATATATATATATATATATATATATATATACACACATATATGAATTAAAGATGTCCTGAGCTGATCCGTGCATGTTTTAAATGATCAGTCTCGGCTTTAAAGTTCATGTATAATTTCAGCTTCTAATTTTTATTTTAACATCCAGTTGTCAGTCGTGTTGAGCGGCCGCTCATCCAGGATGAATATTCACCCTGAAGACTGATAGTGAACGTGACTTCCAGTTCTCAGTTCTGTATTTGGTTGGAGCCAGTATTAGTATTAGCATTAGCTACAAACGCTAGCGTTACTCTCTTGTGTCACCTTCTTATACGAGCGGAGAGGCTCGGTGGTGCAGAATTTGTGACGCTGCACCTCCAACATCTCACCTTCCTCCACTAGAAGGACGCTGCAGGAAACCCTGTGTGTGATTTTAGATGATGCTTCTGGTGAATTAGAAACAGACACTTGTGATTCTCTCTTTGCAGATTATTGTCTAAATAATGCAGATTATTTCCTTTAATGATCTCCTTTTTACTTTATGTCTCGACATATATGGAGAAATCTGTAAAATCATTGTTATTCAAACCACTTTCCATCCATCTGTTATATTCTCTCACTATTGATTAACCTGCCAGTAAACCGATTAATCATTTAGTGGTTGAAATGACTCTCAGCTTGTATCGCTGCAGCTTTACTGTAGAGATTAATGAGCAGTTTGACACATTTCATTCATTTCATTCACAGTTTATGAATGAAATGAATGAAATGTGCAGATTTAACATATAAAAAGCTCAAAGAGCATTAAGAGTCTGTTATCAGCTTCCTCTCTGAGTGTTTGTTTATTCTTCTTCTTGTTTACATCACGAACGTGACATCATCACATGTGACTTTTATTTTGGAAAGCAGTCTTGTGTGTCGTCCTCTCTGCCTCTAAAGTGAGCCGGCGCTCCGCGGACGGACTAAATATAGACTCCAGATATTTAAATCTCTCTTCAAGAGTCGTCTCAGTTCCTCCACTTTCTGCTCTCTGCTCTCCGTCCGTCCGTCCGTCCGTCCGTCCGTCTGTAATAATAATAATAATCTTCCCTCTCAGATGTTATAATTACTGTTTAGTGTTGCTGTCGGAGCTGTTTTCTCTCAGGACTTCTCTCTCTCTCTCTCTCTCTCTCTCTCTCTCTCTGTCTCTGTGTGTCTGAGCAGCAGCAGGGAGCTTCTGTGTTTTCTCAGGAAGCTTTAAATAGCTGAAGGTGGTGTTGTTACCACTTCTGAAGGCGGTCTGCATCGGGGCCCCGGGGCCTCCAGACGCTGCCTGAGTTGTAAATGTTGTCAGTGATTCATCCTCTGAACTGTAGAGTAGAGCTTCAATTAATGATTGTTTTTGATCAGTTACCTCACTGATCGATGATTCATGTGATCGGGGACCATGGTTCCTACACTGGGTCCTAATCAGAGAGGCTTGTTGAACTAATACTAAAATATTGACATTTGGGAAGATAGAACCAGTAAATTTTTGACATTTTTGCTTTATTCAATTGTCAGAATCGTTGCAGATGAATTTTCTGACTAATCTTTGCAGCTCTAAACAAAGAGCTTCTCATACAGTTGAATACAGACTTAATGTTGTGACCTAATCGATCGCTGATCCTTTAATTATTGTTTGTTTTATTAATATTCAGTTTTAAATGACTCCAGTTAGTGGCATAAAACTTCCAACGATAATAAAAACAAGATAATCGAGATAAAACAATTCTTCCGTTTCGCAGTGATTCTCTTGTTTTGTCTTGTGTTGTAAATCACAACGCATCCTTTTTCCTTCACAGCGTCACACTTTCATCCCTCAAAGACCAAACTCTCTCTCGTGCGACTGCGTTCAGACCGACTGACTGACAGCAGAAATGTACTGAAGCGTCATTCATGTCTCGGCTCCACGGAGGAAGAAATCGATGGTGTTTGTATTTGTTGATTCATTGATCTTATTTCTCCTCCGGCTGCAGTGAAACAGGAGATTCACAGATAGACTGAGACTCAGAACACACAAACAGCTGGATGTTTACGTGAAGTAAACAACCTGTTTGTGCAGATGACGCTTCGCTAAACGAGACGGACGCGTCACACGTACGTGTCTCTGAGTCTGTGTGGACTGATTGATTTAATAAATGAGGCTGTCAGATCGTTCAATGATTGATGAATTCTGGCGCTTCGATGGATGTAGGAAAGAAAATATGCAAAGAAAGAAAAATCAGCTCTTAAATGTGACACTTCATTGACTAAAAGATGAATATTAATAGGAAATTAATTGATAATGTAAATAATAATTACTTTTATTTTTTGGCAACAGATTGGCGTCATTAAGTTTGTTCTGTGTTGTTTGGTTGGTTTGTAGATGTGGATCGTTTTCATTATTGATTAACTGAAGGATTATTTTCTTGGTTAATTGATTATTTGTGTCACAACATGATAATATATCGTCCCCAGAGCCTGACGTTACTAAAATATAAAGATAATCAGTTTATTATCATAGAGGAGAATGAAAACCAGAACATATTTACTTTATGGAGTGACCAGTGATTGTTTGCTATTTTATATCATATTTTTGGTAGATATATATCTTTAAATCAGCCGGATGAGCAAAGATTTCATCATGTTTCTCTCACAATTTGTCAGTTTGTTCCTTCGTCAGTAGACTTTACTGCTGCCTTCAGTTTTCATGACCAGAGGAAGAAAGTTGTTGTTGTTTGTTAAAAAGAATCAGAAATTAGAAAGAGTTTAGTTTCGGCTGACTGAATCTCACTTAAACAACCCGACCACGTCTTCATCAGCCTGCACAGGAATGTTTTCATCATTAGTCTTTGCTTGAAGGGACGTAAACACGAGGTGCATGAAGACCCTCGAGGTTCAAAATCATCTGTTTGAGGTTTGTTGGGATTAAAAACGTCTGGATGAAGTGAAAGAACAGAATGTTGAATGTGGAAGATAAACACCGGAGGAAGCCGAGGAAGACGTTCATTAAAATGAAAACATTGGCTCTGTGTTTTCCGTGCGGTCTGGGCGAGGCCCTGAATGCATCATTGTGTGGTGGATCCATGGCTGTTTAAAGACACAGTTGACTGAACGACAACAACGACACACGAGTGATGAGAGAAAACGAAACTGAAAGACGTCGGCTTGAGAAGGAAGTCGTTCTCGTCTTGTTTTCTCTTGTTTTTGCATTTTGAGGTGAGACGAGTCTAATTTCATTTCTGCACCTGAACTCACCAGAAAACATTAATCACAACTGTTTATTATTCACAAGAAGTCGTTTTAGGACTTTCTATTCCTCTATGAGGGTTTCTCTTATTCATCTGTTACAGCCAGAAAGACGCCTGCTGAATATTCTTCCTGCTTTCAAAACTGAGGAGAAATACACTTAAATACACTTTATTCTCTGTTTCTGGTCTTTTTACAAACATTATCTGAACAGAAAATGTCTCAAATTCATCTGAGACATAAATGAAAAGTTCAACTAGTTACTAGAAAAAACATATTGACTTTTTCTCTTTACACAGTTTATTAAATTATTATTATAAGAACTTCATCATACGATTGGCTGTAATTAATAGTAACTATTAGAATCACAGTTTTTATTTCTCTACGATAAAATAACTTTAGTTAATAACATCATGTCTACAGTAGAGTCAGTTTTTAAGAAAATAATATGTCTGAACTCTCTTATTCAGCTTCTTTAATGTGAATATTTTCTGGTTTCTTTGACAGTAAACTGAAGATCTTTGAGTTGTGGACAAAACAAGACATTTGATCGACATTTTGGAAACACATTTTATAGACCAAACAGCTGATAGATCGGGTGCAGCTCTTTTATTATTATTGTACAACTGTCTTAAAGCTATAACATGTAATTATTCCACATTAAAATGTGTAAAAACAACTAGACCTGTGTTATATATGTTGTTGAGTTGTGTACTTACATTATCCCAAATGTTTCCAACAGTTTTCAAACTCAGAGAAATCTGTAATTTAATCAAAGTAACGGACCGTTTCATTTGGTCGCCTGTCGATGACGTCATACCTCCTCTACCAAAGAGTAAACACGCACCAGATGCATACGGCGGCGCTGTGTTTGTCCGCTACAATGGCGTCTACCAAAGAGTAACTTACACACATACAAGATAATACATCGGTGTTAATATTTTTAATGATTTTAATCTGCGTGTACGTTTGTTTCTGGAGAGGAGGAGACCTCTGCTGGTAAAAACATCCTGAATGATGAACGCTGGAGTAATCCTATCCCGGTGAAGCTGGTTATTTAACAATGAAGACAACAACTCCCATGATCCCTTGCTACTTCACACCGTCATCACGCTCCATCTTTTGTTGTTGTTTTGATTGAGACCCCTAGCAGCTGAAATTACATATTGTGTGTTTAAAATAACATGTTTAAATCCTGTATTTTTGTCCATATCGCTCAGACAAGACTAAAGATGAGAGCCGGTCGGTGGAAACAGTCTTTATGTTGGTGTTTAGTCGTCGTCATGTGACCTACATACAGTCAGTCAGCTACAGTATGCAGGGTTGTTGTTGTACTGGATTGTGTTTCTGTTATAATGTCAACACTTGTGTGCAGGAGGAACTGATCATGTGACCCTGGCCGTGGTGATGTCATTCATTATCTGTGCACTGACAGTGACTGGACGATGCTCCTCACTGGTGTGTGTGTGTGTGTGTGTGTGTGTGTCAGAGATGTGTGTGAGCTGGTACTGGGGTGGGGGGGGGGGGTCATAGACCACAACGGCTCTTTGTCTCCTCTGGGTGTCACGGCAACACGTCAGCATCTCTGACACACACACACACACAGATAAACACACATCCACACAGTGTGTCTGTGATGGAGATGTCACCTCTACGTCTTTGGACAAAAAAAAAAAGAAGAAAAACCCTCTTTTCATACCTTCCTTCCTCCTCAGCTGCGTCTCACTCAGCTGCACTTTTCACTCGCTGAGAAACTGGAAATGAAAGCTCTATTTTTTCTCCCCCTCGCAGCACCGCTGACTTCCTGTGGCAGCTTTTCAAAAAATAACTGTCGAAAACTGTAGACCTGACACTTGTGACGGCCTCTCAGGAAGGAGAAACTATATGACAACACTAAAAGACAAGGAGCAGTTGTGAAGAAGGTGAAGTGACTGAAGGCGGAAAAGGTTTGCAGCAAGAAAACAAAACAAACGATTATATGTCATTTATTTAAGATGAGAATACGTTGACAGTGAACACAACAGAGTGAGAGGATCTGGCACCAGCCACATGAATGTGTCGGTGGTGGCGACTCTTTTCTTAACGCTGGCAACCACAAACACTTATTTTCTAGCCTATAAACTCTTGTGAGTATCAGATGGACACCTGTTGTCAGGCTGGTCGGACGCTGGTTTTAAAAGACTTTGTAGTTTTCTGCTTAAGTCAGTTCATTGAGCAGCAGTTTGTGATTCTGTGCACCTGCGCTGCTGCCGCTGCTATGCTGGCAGATGTTCATGGGGGGGCTGAAGTTGTTTTTGTGCAGAAAAAATTGTGTGAAGATTAAAATCACGAAGGTTTCTTATTGTGATAGTGAGCGCTGTAGCTGCAGTGGAGGCTCAACTTTGCGTAAAAGTCCTCTGACGCTTTGCGTGAGTGACACCCAGTGTTTACTACCCAACTACGCAAAAATGGAGGAAAAGCCGATTGTCATGGTCTCTGGTTTCTCTAAGACGAGTCTTAAACAAACTACGGGGACCGGTAAAAGAACGTTGACGTGTAGAAACTAATCACCAACATGTAAATGATGCGTTTTAAAGGATGTAAATTACATGTTCAACACACACAGAGAACGACAGATTAATGAGAGAGACCGCCGTCATCATCCGTCATCAAAGTAGAATCTGGAAGGTGGTTGCTATGGTGTTTCCATGTGTTGTCCACTCTCATATTTCAGCTCCAACATGTACGGATGGATTTGAGAAGTTGACATTTGGAGTAAAGAAGGAGAAAAAGAAGTGAAATCCTGCTACTATAGTTTGTTTACGTAGCGTCCGGAGTCGGAGGAAGCTTCCTGAAAGCTGACCAATCAGAACAGAGTGGGCGGGGCTTAAAGAGACAGGAGCTAAAACAGCCTGTTTCAGACAGAGGCTGAACTGAGGGGCTGCATAAAGGACCAGTAGAAGATAAATAAGGAGATTTTAACTGGAAATCATGCAGAGATATTCCAGTAGAGCCCCAGAATATAAATATAGAGCTGGAAATGAGCAGAATATGTGTCCTTTGGATATTTATTGGGTTTGAGAAGTACAAGTGTTTTAAACAATCTTCATCCACACATCCATCTACAACATTCATGTTTTTTTGTTTGTTTGTGGGGCTGAAGTGAATCTTCAGTAAATTAATTGACAGAAAAAGAATCATCAACTATTTTGATATTCAGTTTTCTTTTTCAGACTGTTTGAAGTCTTTACAGTGGAACAAATATGTCAAACATTTACTTGTTCCAGCTTCTCAGATGTGAAGATTTGCTGCTTTTCGTTTTTTTTATATCTGTTAGTAAGAAAAAAAGTGGAAATATTGCCAAAAAAAAAAAAAGTTTTTATGCTTGGCCGAGGCAAGACTATTATTCTACTATTATTTATTTATTTATTTTTAGAAAGACAGATGAAAGAAATGCAGAGGGAGCTGGGCGGCGGCTAGACAGGAAGTGACATCAGCTGTCTTAATCTGTTGTTTAACATGTTTACAGTTATATACATCATAGTTTCAGCTGCTAGCAGAGAAAACACACTGAAGAATCAAAGCAGTGAACAAGAGGAAGGTGACGTTAATGGTACAGCTGATGGAGGAAGCTGTATTTTTAGACTTGCTAGCTGGTTTTCTTCTTTTACAGCTTATATTATTGCTGACTGTAGTCACTCTGCAGCAGGAAACCATTCTTCAGATTAGATATAATGTTGATAGTTCAAGGTAAACCCCTCACGGTCCAAGAAAACACCTCTTAGGAACCAGCGGTTTCACTTCAATCTGTTGAATAATGAAGGTCAGACTGACTTTGTTTCTCTCTGCAGACGTGTGATGCTTTACTGGTCAGCTGATCAGAAAGTCGTTTTTTTTTAAGAGTCTTTCCATCATTTAAGAACCAGTGTGTCACCAGTGGTAGTAATTCAGAACCAAGAGAAGAGGTGTTATGGAAACCACAGGTGTAAGCAGATGAGAGGTTCAGGTTTCAGTGGCTGTTGTCATTAATAATAATAATAGTTTCGGTTGTTTAAAATTTAGAGAGAGACGCTTCCTCTTCGGCTTCTCACTTCCTCTTCATCACAGTCCTGACTGACTGAACAGTTTGATGAAGAAGTGTTTCAGCTGCTCTTCAGGTGGAAGTCTGTATAAAATGTATAAATCTGGCCAAACTAGCAGAAATATTATAATTATATTGTGTTTTATATTATAGTTCTGTGGACTATACTCAACACTGAGGATGTATTCACTTTATTGTGTTGTAGATTTAATTTTAAATGGATAAAACTGCCATTTTTGGCCATTAATCTACACACAATAACCCCCTAATGACAAATTCAGTACTGTGTAGAAACCCCCTTCAGCAGCAGTCACAGCTGTGACTCTTCTTGAGTAAAACTCTAAAAGCTCCACAGTTTTATTACTACCAAGTATTTTACCTACAGAGAGTTTTTTGGTCTTTCATGTCTTTGTTTTTGTCCTGACATGTGAATTGTTGGACTTTATTATACAAACTGTGTCCAGTCAGTCAAGTTACAGATGCGTCTGAAGGATAATAAAAGCAAACAGGATGCACCTGAGAGCCGCAGCAAAGGGTCTGAATACTTTTATACTCTTCTAAATGAGAGATTTCAGAATGAGTTTGCAAAAAAAATACTAAAAACAGGTTTTCACTTTGTCATTATGGGTTATTGATTATAGATTGATGATCTACAACACAATAAAGTGTGTAAAACATTAAGGGGTCTGAATATTTAATGAGTTAACTGTAAATATCATCAGAATTATCGTTACCTTGCAATATTTAAGATCTTATCACCAACCCTCATTGCCAATAGTAATATTTTAACCAAATATTTGCTGTTACTTCCCATAACACTTTGGTCAGAGAAGTCACAGAGATAAAGTATCACACAACAGAGGAAGTGGCTCCGTGTCTTTTGCTAAAAGTTGCACTTGAACGCACCACAGACACCACAGTCTGCAGCCAGCTCGCTGCTGCTGACGCCTGCGTACGCTCAACCCGCAACAGAGGAAATTACAGGTCAGTTTCTCCCTTGGTTTTAATCCAAAACACATCACTAAAAGAAAAAAAAACTTAAAAAACATCTCCATGGCAACGTGAAACGAATCTAATTAAACAGTGGAAGTGAAACAAAACTCCACAAACCACAAAGTTTCTGACGTTACATCACATCAGTTAAGTGCAATGACACGACTTTGCTCGTGTTTTGACCCTTCTTCCACTTACTGTAGGAGCTCGTTACCGCTGCTGGCAGGCTGAAGCTCGTTACACTGAGTCAGAGAAAAAGATGCATCATGAACTCTGCTGAGAAAAGGCGCAGTAACATTTAGGAGCCTGTAATTACTTACTGTAATAATAGGCTCCTAAATTATGTAGTTAAAGGGGACATGACTTGCTTTTTATGACTTTCTGTTATTTATATCCTGTTATGATGTCAGAGGTTAAACATGGTCAAAGTTCCAAAACTTGAGCTGCCTGCAAGTCAAAACTCAGGGCTTCAACCTGCTCTGAACGCTTCATTTGCCAAGTTTCCTCTACTTCCTCCTTGTGACGTCATCATCCGTCATCAAAGTAGAATCTGGAAAGGCCGTCTGTTCTGTAGCCTTGGTTGCTATGGTGGTTGCTATGGTGTTTCCTATATGTTGTCCACTATCATATTTCAGATGTGATTCAGCTCCAACATGTACGGTGGGATTTGAGAAGTTGACATTTGGATTAAAGAAGGAGAAAAGGAAGTGAAAGCTTCCTGAAAGCTGACCAATCAGAACGGAGCGGGGTTCATCAGGAGGCGGGGCTTAAAGAGACAGGAGCTAAACAGGCCTGTTTCAGACAGAGGCTGAACTGAGGGGCTGCATGAAGGACCAGTAGATGATAAATAAGGAGTTTTTAACTGGAAATCATGTAAAGATATTCCAGTAGAGCCCCAGAATATGAATATAGAGCTGGAAATGTGCAGAATATGTGTCCTTTATTATTATATTCCTGTATTGGGTTTGGGAAGGACAAGTGTTTTCATCTTTTTCGTCTTTTCGGCTGAGCAGATATGTCAAACATTTACTTGTTCCAGCTTCTCAGGTGTGACGATTTGCTGCTTTTCTTTTTTTATATCTGTAAGTTAGAAAAAAAGTGGAAATATTGCAAAAAAAAAAAAAAAGTTTTTATGCTTGGCATAAAAAAAAGCAACGACAACTTAGTGAATAAAGACTATTTTATTCTATTATTAGCTATTATTACTATTATTATTATAAGCAATAACAATCTGTTGACGGGACATTCTGCATAACAAGTACTGTAACTTTTCATATATTTTGATACTAACACATTTGTACTTTTTGCTTAAGTGATACATGTGAGTGTGAATTTCTACACTGTGGTCATTTTAGTGAAGTAAAAGATTGTAATTCTTCTCTCACCGCTGCTGACACAACATTAACTGATGGACTGTAGTAAACTCTGTCAGTGGGGAAATCTGGTGCATTTCTCCGGGCTTTCCAGTATGTATTTAGAAGGTGTGTGTGTGTGTGTGTGTGTGTGCGTACATGTGCACAGTTTCCATTGTTGCACATTGGTCATTAAAAAGGGAAGTGGCTGTGATGAAAACAGCCGTTTCAGCTAAAAAAAAGTGCAGTTTAACATTTCAGCAGACAACTCCCTTTATGTCAAACACAAACTGAACACATAAACTGAACACATCACATTCTGGATAATTTTATAATATAAAAGAATTTTTAGATGCATTTTAGAGAAGAACATGTTAGATTAGACAGATGATAAGATTAGATTATATATGACTGATATGTTTGAGAACAGATCTGAATCGACTTCCTGTCAACTTTGGTACGTTTTCAGGGCGTTGAGGCATTGACCTTTGACTGCGTGTCCGCCAGACAGGGTTGTTTTGCCCAGCTGGGAAGGGAGGGGGTGAGGGGGGGGGGCATACATAGATACACACATAAACCCATTTAGATCATTTTCATGTAAACATGTTATCAATACTTAGTGGGACAACAGACACTACAGTTATAAACTGAGAGTGTGTGTGTGTGTCTGTCCTCCCTCCTGCTCTCTGCTGTGAACACACGTAGCTGTTAGCGAGCAGCCGCTGTCGTGTCTCCACGGGTCTCCGCTGCTTGTTTTCGCTGCTGTCAGTCGGTAGGCGGGTCGCTACGGTAACTGCAGCCTCTCTCCCTCTCTCTCTCTCGACCACACACTGAGCTATTCCTTAAAGGAGCTGCGCTACTACGCACATTAGTTTTAGAAAATATCTTAAAATACTTTTTGTGCTTCGGCCCAGGCTTGTAATACACTGGCAGAAACCCGACTTTAACCTTTCACATCCTTCCATTTAATCCTCTAAACCTTTGATAATGTTGGACCCGACTTCCATATATCATGAGTCATAGCCTCAGCTATAATGACTGTAAACTGTTGTGCACACAGAGGGAGATTTGATCCAAATGTTTGACACGAGTATCATGTAGTTCGGTAATATTAGTACATTTTTCAGCACCTTTTTGTGAAAATAAGATTTTTTTGTTTACTTGAAAAACTTTGCAGGTGTATGGAGGAGAAACTGCTGCTGTTTTAAAGGCAATAATTGATTGAATTTATGTTTCTGCTGTTTACTCAACTCAATAGAGATGAGACACACTGTGGAGTTAGACAGTAAAATCATTTGGTGAAGGGATAATGGCGAGTTTTATCACCTCTGGCAGCTGCCATGTCGTCACATGTGCCAGGAAGTCATCGATGAACAGGAAACAGGCTGGCAGTTCTCTTCCTGTTTTCCAGCTGACCTTTGACCACGTCGGTCGTCCCACTTCCTTCTTTCGTCCTCTTTAACGTCTCGCTCTCACTTTCACCCTCTGACAGCGATGAGCGGGCCGTCCTCCCGCAGGAAGGAGTCGTTCTTTTCTACAGAAAGGGAAGGAAACCTAATCGGGAGTGTGACTTTGTACCACTGACTAAGACCTTCAGAACCAGTCTGAACTGTAGGTGTTAAATCTGAGGATGCAACAGATACTCCAGCTGTCACCAAGCGTCTCCTTTGTCTTTATTTAGTTTACTCTGAGCTCCTTTTCTGACATGAAGTGAAAGTGATTCTTAACTTTCATTCATCTAAATGTTAGTTAGTAACATGACGTTGATGGAAAGAAAAAGGCTGAACTCACCACGGACCGGTTTAATGTCAGACAATATTTTCCTGGACCGGCAGATAAATACAACAAACTAAAATGATACGACCGACATAAAAACTTTATTAGCAGCGTCCTCGTAAACATTGCGCCAACAACAACATAACATGAGTAACATCCTCTCTGCCCCCCCCCCCCCCCAACACTCTGGTCACTATGGTAACGTTTAAACATGCCTTCAAAATAAGATACACCACAAAAACAAATATAAAGTGCACGAAAAATACAACTCAACGTAACGCTGAATCAGTGGGGAGCCTTGACGTTTGTTTTTTACTCATTTTGCTAGCTTGTGGGTTAGCGTTAATATATCACGTACCAACATTGTTCAGACTTAAATAATAAATAAAACAGAAATAATGTAAGTTATTTATTCTTTCTGTGCGGTCCGGTACCGGTCCGCGGCCCGGGGGTTGGGCACTTAAACGCCTGTTCAGCGTCTAGTACAGCAGAGAGGCTGCTCTCCACTGCTGGATACCTGATGTTAATAACACAGCGGAGCAGCGTCTTGTTTTTACAGAAGACATTTAACCAGAGATGTTGGTCAGTAGAGTAAACTTTCATTTTGTTATTGTCATTCAGGCAGAAGACTGTAAGATGCTCCTTTTACTTTCTTAAATCAAAAAGCTGTGTTTTTCTCTGGTTGACAGCGACCTTCATCAAGATCATTTATCCTAACTGCCATTTGTAGTAAGAGACTAAAAATTGTCCCTTTTTTCATTCATTCTGACACGAGGCCTTTCTCAATCTGCGTCTTGTCAGTTCTTGTGAAACGTCGTCATTCACAACTCTGTTCCAGTTCAAAGTCTGCATCCAGCCGAGTACAGTCCAAATTACAGAAAGTGTTCTTGTTCCATCTGTTTTTATTGAGGATGATTTGGGAGTTAACTTGTGTGGACTTGGAGGAGAAAAGTTTCCCCGAATGCATTTGGCATCTATCAGCAGTGATTTTGAGCCAGACTGTTGAGGCTGTTAACAACTGTTATTATGTCAATAAAATGAAGGTCTGATATTCTTTCAGACAGGAAAGTAACCATTTAGATATCAAATATGTCATCAATTTATCCAAATAAGGTCTATTTTCAAAATTTCCCTTTTGGAAGATAACTTTTGGTGTCTGAAGGTAAATTTAAATTCATTTTATGGGACAGTAAATGTAGAACAGCGCTGCCTCTGTGGACTGAAATGTCAACGACATGAATGAAAATGAACACAGGCAGTGACTGTTGAACGCACAGATTTACAGATCAGATAACAGATGTATCCTGACTGCAGAAATAGCTGTTTTTATTTCCTCCGGAAGTGGAGCTTTGAGTTCAGATGATGATGTCACAGTACAGTCAGGTGTCTGCAAGAACGCTGCTGTCCTGTTCACAAACGATCGTCCTGCCGTCCCTGAGAGTTTGAACTTTACCAAAGTCGATGTACACATGTCCAAACATGTTGAGAAACGTCTACAGAGTCTGTCTGCTGTTGAGTTGAGCTGCGTATCGAATCTCAGTACTTTTTTTTTTTTTTTTTACATCATCTGAAATGTGTCAGTTGAACTGAAAAATCAAAAACTGTCCTTTAACATAAGCTGACATCAAATGTCTGGTCAAATATGTCATTTTCTTTTCTCAGATAGTTGCTCAGATGGTTCCAGATTCAAATCATCATCATTTGTTATTTTAAGACAAAGTTCTTGTCTGTTTTGTGTCTTCAGGTTATGCTAACCCATCGTTGCTAACTTTGGAGCTAACCTCCTTTACTTTTCCAGCATTTGGGGAAACAACAGACGTGACTTTTTTTTAGCATTTATTAACTGACACACTGTAGTCTGTACTGTACATTTACTGCCAGACTGACAACTTACTACTAACCTTTTCCTCTGCCCCGCTGGCATCCACTGTCACTTCTCTGCTCCTCACTCTTTCCCGCTCGCTACGCAAACACACTACGCAATGACGGATTCCTTAATGGCGTTACGCTACCAATAGTTTCCCAGGCAACGAGACAAGAGGTTGACTCACATACCGGAACAGCGCTGCACAGAGACTCCCAAACGCTGTTGATTTCTGAATGAATAGATATTTGGCGTTTGGAAATATGGCATGAAAATAACACGGAGATTATTTGACCAATGAGAATTTGGTCGGACGAGAACTGAACATTTCAGACAGTATCCAGCCCTTCTCTCAGTAGGACTTTATGTTCCTTAAATCTGAAATTTCTTCTTCAGTAAAGTTGATGTTTTCTGTGATGATGATTCATTCACAGTCACCTCCTCTCTCTCTCTCTCTCTCTCTCTCTGTGTGTGAGTCTCCGTCCTCTGTGTCTGTATATGTTTTTATCAGACAGAGAGCCGGAGGAAGGGATAGAGGTTGAGAGAGAGAGAGAGGGCGAGGGACATTCACAGTTACATAAGAGTGCTTTTAAGCATCTCACAACATCACTGCTCATCCTATTTTCCACTGTTCACAATACACACACACACACACCAACGTGTCCTCCGCTCTTCAATTTAATCACGTATTGATTTTGTAACTAAACCCCATCATGACCAGTCGACCTCTTTCTCTCTGTGTCTCTATCTCTGTGTTTATGTGGGTTTATAATACTGGGTTTGTTTTTTTTTTACAAATATTGTTTCATGCAATTATTTGTTTTTGGGAAGAAAAAAACAAAACATGTCAAATACCAGCAAGCAGGTCGGTTATAGTCGCTATCTCAGCGTCTCTCCTCTGCTCCGCTGTGACGTCTATCAGCAGGTCTCAGTGAGGAGAGTCACATCCACCTGCTACATGACGCACATTTCCTAATTTGGACATCACTTTAATTTTCATCTTTAATTTTCTGAAATTATAACTGTAATAAAAACAAAAACAGGATTTTTCCACTTTTATTCGAATACAAATAATTTTGCTGCCTCAACAAATACAGATACAAATACAAATACTGGGATCTCTGCACATCCCTAGTATCTACCAGTCGTGAAAGGTCTTAAAAGGCACCAAATTCCTCCAAAACAGCCCTTTTGAAGGTGTTGAAAAGTCTTGTACAGATGTTGGATATCGTCTCTTTCCTGCTGTAGATTGTAACGTTAACTTTTGTGTGTGTGTGTGTGTGTTTGCGGCTGTCGGGAGACGTTTGACATCTATAAACTCCAAGTGAGACGGTGTGACAGTGGAGAGTTTCAGCAACAGCATCATTTTCAGCAAAAACTTAAAGTAATTTTTAATGAATGTATAGATGAGTGTTTGTAGATATTATATTTTTTCATAATTTTTATGTATTTAAAACATTTTTTTTTCTAGACCCTAATAACTACCATTAAAAGTGCCATTTATCTGGATCCAGGTCGCATTAATTGATCATTTCAAATGATATTATTAGCAATTAAATAATTGTAGGTCTTATTGTCTCAACTGGTTTCCTGTCATACTCTGACTGGTCTGAGTTTGAAACATCGACTGTATATAAAATCGCTGAAAACATGTTACATTTCAGAAAAATACAAGCACACATCTGCTGAATGAGTCGCACAGATTGACGGTTGAAAGGTTTTTATAGCACAAAGTACGCAGCGGTCGAAACGCGGCAAAAAAAACATACGGAAGACGGAATAAGAATAAAGAGTGAGAACAAGAACAAGAAAAACCAGGAGTCAGCTGTCTCCCGCCATCTCCGTCTCTGCCTCTCTGGGCAGCTTTCTGATTGGCTGACAGGACTGTGACTCAGTGTTTTCATCTCCAGGTCACTGATTCATGGTGTGTGTGTGTGTGTGTGTGTGTGTGTGTGTGTGTGTGTGTGTGTGTGTGTGTGTGTGTGTGTGTGTCTCTCTCTCTCTCTTTTGTGCAGCTCCTGTGTGACTTCAGTGTCTCTCATCCTTCTCCGTTTCACTTCAGTCTCACCTCAATAAACATTATCGACTATGAGCGTGCACCGCTGTCGGATGCATGCGTGTTATTTGATAGAAGTATTTTGGCAGCGTACTTCACTGATTCAGGGTTTCACTCCTGTAACATGGACAAAAAAAAAAAGAAATGGATGCAGCAGAACAAGAGATTTCCTCTTTTTATTCCATTGTCAAAACTGGTGCCTACATTACCCACAATACAACTCAGCTGACCTGCAGTTGAGTGGGAAATTGCGGTGTGTTATGCTAGTAGCGGCTAATATATGTAATATATATGTCATATATCAGTTTTTGCTTAATTCAGTGTGTGCAGTGTTGTAAATAATATTTCACTAAACTGTGTTACATGAGTCTCTCTAAATGCACAGATGTAATTCCTCTAACATGTGACCTTTTTAAATAACAAATCTAAAATGTCTCTCTCTCTCTTCAGTGGAGGGCAGACAGGCGGCATGACAGAGGAGAAATGTCCCCAGCTGGTGGACTACTTTGTAGTGGCGGGTCTCGACCCTGCGGGGCCCTGGAAGCCTCTGGACGAGGACGGCAAGTCCACCTCCTCCTCCTCCTCGACGTCGTCCTCCTCCTCCTCTTCCTCGTCGTCGGGCCGGGCGGTGGAGCCGGTGACGGACCTGGCGGTGATCGCCCGGGGGCTCGGGGAGGAGGTGCCGGAGGGCTTCACCTGCATCGAGAGGACACTAGGCGGACACTCGGCCGAGCTGAGCGCCGGCCTCATCAACAACCCGCACCTGTACCTGTGCTACCGCCGAGGACGAGACAAACCGCCCATACTGGAGATCGGGTAAGACTGAACAGCAGCTCTACTGTTTCCTCTTTTACACTCTTGATTCCAGAGTTTGGCAGTAGGAAACTTTCACATGGGGGGGGGGGGGCAGGTTAACGTGTGCACCGCGTTCCAGCTCTGACGCGGCTGCCGCAGCTGAACGCAGCCGCTCTAGTCGATGTAGGGCTATCTGTTATTGCGACGCATTAAGCATGAAGCAGCACAGAGCAGATCGAGCTGGGCAGGAACAGAAATAGCATCGATCATCCGGTCAATTTTCAAAATAAAACACCCCGTGCAGACTCCTGGTCGTATATCAACAATAAATGCAAATAAAACAGATGAATAAAGAAACCATTTAACTACGTAGCCTACTGAACCACAGCAGAAGCACAACAACCAAACTGATAGTGTTCAGAGGAAGAGGTCAGTGTTTCCAGAAACATCCCTTCTTGTCCCTCTCGGCTGTGTCCAGGCTGCCAGAATTAAAATGTTTTGGCTCCACAAACTTCCAAAGATTCCTCTGAGGGTTAAATCCAAAAAACATCATGTCAGTATTTTCTTCTAAACTCCCAGATTTGACTTGTTTATTAGATATTTTACATCTACAGAAGGTAAAAGAGGCTGTAAATGTTCAGCTGCACAGTCACCACTAACAGCTCCGGTAACCGACACCGACATTTATGGTTTTAACTTTGGCTGATGTTGTAATGCTCAACTTTACTCTGATGATGTGATGCTCTGAGAATAATCCGCTCCTCGCCGTGACTGCACAGTCACTGTTGGCAGCAGATGTTCAGACTTTATACTCTTGTGATATTAAATACGTTAGTGAGGGAATATATATATGATTTTTGTCCCTTTTCGTTGACGGCTTTTTGAGTGCAAAGACTAAAAGCTAAAGTTGTTATAAGTGGTAATAAAGGCAGGATTCAGCTTGTTTTTAATTAGAAATGAATAGAAACGGTTAGTGAGACAGAAATCCAGCCTGGTGTTTGTAGTTCATGAGCTGCATATTAAAGCTTAAGCTTATATAATACAGAGAGGATTATGTAATGTTGTGGTGGGCAGACGATGTCGTGCTCTGGACTCATCACCACCGATCTATTGTCTTTTTTTTTTTTCTCATCACATTGAACTATTTAATTACTGTGGATTACACTCATGTCAGTGGATAATGAGACAAGTCCTCTTGTATTAGTCATCAGATTACATTTTTACCTTCTTTTTATCATTTTGTGTTGCTGACATCGAGGAGGTTTTGATTTTTACTCATCAGTCCCAGTTTACTGGGTCCCAGTTGGTCCTTTTTCAGCCTGTGAAAACTGTTGTGTAACGTCGTTCCGTGTGGCTCTGGAGGAGCTTTGTCCAGGCGGAGGGGAAATAAGGGAAGGTCTGTGTTTGAAAGATGTGGCGATCAAAAAAAGGAAGGGGGGGGGGACTTTTAACCATGGACGTATTATAAGAACTGGACAGCAGACACAAAGCTGCCGCGTACTCACTTGAATAAAAATTACTTTGCAGGCCACTGCACATGCTCATTAGTGTTTCTCCTGCTGGTCCCGACGTCGGGATGTCACACGGTTTCAGACGGCTTCTCTAGCCTCTGGGAAAGTTTTATAAAACCTATTATTATTAAAACCTTCATGGATAAAAAAATTAATAATAGAAAGAGTCATAATTGATCTTGTCTGCAGTCGGAGGAGTCCTGTCAACAGTTGGTATTAACATCCGTCTCCTCGGATCTCACTTCCCCGCTCTATATGCTAATAAACACAGACATCATTTCTGTTTTCAAAGACCAGATTCCTTCATTATTCATCCAAAGTCGTGTTCAACTTGTTTGAAAATGAATGTCTGAATGAATGTGGCCACGTGCGGCCCAGACCACCTCCGAAATCCGTCCTCAACGCGTCTCGGGTGCGTTTACACCTGTATTTACAGCTTCTCCGCTTGTGATCGGATCAGCTGAGACAGGATATTAATATCAGGTGTAAACAGGGTCTCTGGGTAAATTGCTGTTCGGGCAGCAGGAGACTTTAATGTGTCACCACGAAGGGCTTTTTGACGGACCTGCAAGACGAGGGTCATGTGACCCATGGAGACGCCTGAAGGTGTTGGAAGTCTAGTTTTCAGCAGCTCGTCTTTATCTATTATGGAAAATGTGAAATTAACGTCCTGTTGTTAATCTCTAATTTAATGTTTTTCAACCACTGAGTGAAAAGTGATAAACAAACAAATAAACTTGTAATTAAATGTAGGATCCAGTGTGTTTTTGGAGGTCGACCAACACAACTAAAGATTCATTCATCCTGTTTCTAATCTGTGAGTGAGTCCTTCACTTCATGGAAACGCAGCATTAAATCATCTTTAAATGAGACTGAAGATTATTTACATGATCAATTAATCACCTATAAAAAATGATTTCATGAGCACTTTAACACTTGAGCCCCTTTAACTTTATAAACACTAGTTTCACTACTTTGTTGATGTGTCTGATATTTTTTGTGCGCTTGTCTGCTTCCAGTTGTTTCTCACTTTAATGATCATCTGTCACTTTCTCCTCAGCTGGTCAGATCCTCTTGTTTCCTTGTTGCCTCACGCTTATGTCGCTTTGGATAAAAGCATCTGCTAAATGTTAAATGTTAATATGCAATGACAAATGAAAATCACAGTATCCCAGAGCAAAAGTGGCCTCATCCAATGTTTTACATTTACAATCATTTAAGAGCATGAAAAGCAGCAAACTATCAACTTTTGAGAACCTGGATTCATCACATATTTGGCATTTTCACTTGAAAAATGACTTATACGATTAATTGATGATCAAAATAGTTACTAATTAATTTTCTTTCAATCAACTAATTGACTATATATCCCCTAAGGTCACATGTCTCTACTGGCCAGTTTGTCTTCATACGAGCTTATCAAACAGCAGCTCCAGCTCCTGACCTCTGACCTCTCTGACCCCCCCTCCCTAAAAGACATTAACATCATATCAGTCACAGCCACATCTAGACAAGAGCAGTCAAGACGCTCCAGCTTTTTAAGTCAAGAAATGAACCGTTTAGATTTCCAGTAATTGGTCACTTTATCAAAATAAGGCCCCCCGTGCTGCTGCCGCCTTCTTCTTCTGCTGACAGCTGGCCTCCTCTACACCTCGACCCCTTTAAACAAACTCTCTGGCTAACATCTCATTCTTTTAATTCATTACTGACATCCTACATTTTAATCTCTTCCCTTTTTTTCTCCTTTTGTTTACATTTTTATTTTTATTGTACATGCTTTTCTTTCAGTAAAAGGAAAAACTACATCAGCCTCATACAGACACACAAACACGCAAAAAAACATGCCCATATTCTCCTAACAAACCTCCCGCGCATCATATCCAAACATGAATCTTGTACTTGAGACTGACGGGTCACTTCTGAAGCTCGCAGGTTGATCTGACGTCTCTGTAGAGTTTTAAACATCAGATTTAATTCGTTTTGGAAGATAAACTTTGGTCCCAAAGATGTGAAATCTAATATTTATTGTTGCCAAATCGGTTTGTCTGAAGGTAAAGTGAAGGTTTATTGTTAATATACATCACAGTGAGGTTATCTGAGGTTGTAAACCGCCCCCCCCCCCCCCTTGCAGGGTTCTGTATGAGGGGAAGGATCAGCTGAAGCAGGGCTGGTGGGTCATCGAGACGACGCCTTACAGCCGTTCGGCCAACCTGAGCTCTGGCGGCGCCCCGACGGCTCACCGCGTGTTCCTGATGTACCGGCGCGCTCAGGACTCGCAGGGCCTCCACACGCTGGGGGTCACCGACATCGCGCTGCTGCTGCCCAGCAAGGCCGAGGTCGCCCCGCACACCTTCTGCCGCGTCGACAAGAACCTCAACACCGGCATGGTGAGTACAGACGAGGAAAATTAACCGTAAACGCTCAAGTGGAGAACGTTTTTCCACCAGTACAACAAGTTAATAGATTATAAACTGTAATGTAAGGCGTTTAATGTCAAATATAAGATGGAAGGAAAGAAGAAATAAAGGCTTGTTTCCATTTAAAACATCTTGTCAAAGGGCTGCAGTTAGCATTAGCATTAGCATTAGCATTAGCACATTAGCTGGCACTTTACAGAAAGCTTTATTGATATTTGAATGACTCCTCCTTGATTTTAATCTACATTATTTGTTCATCGTACCAAATAAATAAATGTAAATGTACGTTGTCCTTTTTATGAATAAAGAATAATGAAATAGTATCCTCTTATCAATTATATTCAAATGTTTATGTGATGTATTTTCTCTGAGTTCCTTTTCTACAATGTTATTAAGAAAACTGTTTTTAATGAAATATGACTGAACAGTTTTAATGTAGGTTTTGTGTGTGTGTGTGTGTGTGTGTGTGCGCGCGCAGTGGGGTCCAGCTCTGTACGTGTGCTACAAGAGAGCCGTGGCCAAAGCCAACGCCCTGGTGTACGAGGCCAGTGAGTATCCATCAATCCATCACTCTGCATGTTTATCAGACTCCAGTGAATGTAAATACTGATACTTTGTTTGTCAGTGTGTAAAAGCTGAGAGAGAAGTTAATGTTTACACACTCTGTGGTTTTTTTTGATGGTCTGGTTTCTCAATGAGAAATGTTACTAAATCTAACAGCTGTGAGAACTTTGATTCAATCTGAACTTTGTGAAATGTTTGAAAAAGTCATAACTACTGTTAAACTTGTAGTATAAAGAACTATATTGTGTCTACAGCTGCAACTAACGATCATTTTCCTTATCGATCGACCAAAATCAAACATAAAATACACTTAATTTACTATCAGAGGACTAAAGAAACCAGAAAATATTCACATTTGAGAAGCTGGAAGCAGAGAACTTAGTTAGCAATAAACTTTCTGTTGATCAACTAATCAATTAATAGATTAATCGTCGCAGCTCTAATTGTGAGCATGTTTCTCACAATAAAGTGTTACAGGAGTTTTTGACCTTTTCAGACTTTTTTTTTTCTTTCTTCTTCATGCACCTCTGAAGCAGGTGAATCTGCTAAATGTTTAAAAATGAACAGCTGATCAACGTTGCTGCACGTGTGTAATGGGAGACTATATTAGCTTCACAGTTTATAACGCCCAGTTAAGTTTCCTTTATATTGCTGATAATTAGGGCTGTAGTCTGCTGGTCGACTGGTCGATTAGTTGGTCGATATGCTCTCGTCCGACTAAATTCTCATTGGTTGAATAATCTCTGTTTTATTTTCATAAGGAGAAAAGTGCTACATCAACAGCTTTCCAGGATTAATCCATTATTTCCTGCGGCGGGAGGGACAGACTGACAAATTACGTGTGAAAACAACAGGGGTGTATTCAAAACACCCCTGTTGTTTTCACAACTTTGAACTCGCCCAATCTGATGGAGACTGCTGGGTCTAACTGTACTCAACGTTTACTGAATCAACGTTTCCCCTGTAATAATATCAACAAACCCCCGCCAGGCCAAAAGATATTTTTTAATTTAATTTTAACTAACGCTAAATATCGGTAGCGTAACTCCGTTTAGGAATAGCGTAGTGCTTAGTATGTTTGCGTAGCGAGCGGGAAAGAGCGGCGGGAAAGTGATGGTGGATGCGAGCGGAGCAAAAGAAAAGGTTAGCGGTAAATTCTCAGGCTGGCAATAAATGTACAGGACAGACTTCAGTGTAACAGTTAATACATGCTAAAAAAGTCACGTCTGTTGTTTCCCCAAGTGCTGGAAAAGTGAATGGGGTTAGCTCCAAAGTTAGCAACAATAGGTTAGCCCAACCTGAAGAGGCAAAACGGAAAAATGTAAGTTCACTGTGCACTCTGTCCCTCTTCTTCAGTTGACTACAGCCCTGCTGATAATAGTGACAGCCTACAGTCTCTGCGTTGTGTTGTGATGATGATGAGGATGGTGGACTAACGGCTGACAGTTAGTAACGTCAGTTGACTCCAACGAAGACGCTCCGATGTCGATTCAATGATGTCTGTTCATTGCTTACAAGCACTTCAGGATCTGAGGGATACAAGCCCGGTCTCAGTATAACATATATAAAATCATAATCAAAGGAAACTTACAATACTAATAAATGTTTTCTGTGACGAAGCTAAATAACCGTTAAATAACAAATTACAGGGTCTAACGGTCTGACGGTCTAAACTTGACCAGGATCAATAACTCACTATATTACAGATTATTGATACAGATGAATCATAGATAATCACTCTGAATGTCAATATATTTATAATTAGTAATAAAGTCTATCTCAGGTCAGCTGTACATTATTATTTACAGGTTTACATACAAGCCTGGTCTGTCTTGTTGCCCCGGTGATGCTTTACAGCTGCATCATTACCTTGGATACTGTGTAGCCAAATATTAAATATAAGATAACAGCATAAAATAATGAAAATAACACAAATGTGTACACCTTACAACTATTAAATAAAGGTAAAATTACTGACAAAATGATATTCTATATTTAAAGATTTTGCTATTAGACATAGTGACCATTCTTCAGAGTTGTCTTTGTTGATATTTTTGTGTTTGCAGCTTGTGTATGACGGCCGTGGTAACGCAGCCAGTGATTGGTTAACTGTAGTGTTTGTGTGTGTGTGTGTGTGTGTGTGCGCTCGCTCTGTAGGTCTGATCAGCCGCTACCCGGAGGAGGATCTGGAGGCGTTTCCTCTGCCAGAGTCAGTGCCGGTCTTCTGTCTGCCGATGGGCGTCACTGTGGAGAGCTGGCCTCTGAACACAAAGTACCAGCTGCCCATTTTCTCCACCTTCGTCCTCACCTCCGCCTCCGGGGACAAGGTGGGAGGGGCGAAAACACACAAACACACACACACACACACATACAGGCCTCATGCACTCATACCAACATATTTGCTCTTAAGTGGCACATAAGAGAGATTTCAAAAGAATTTGAGGTATGAATGAAGTTTGTGATCCAAGAACATGAAGAGAAAAAACAATAATTTAACCTGAAATTATAATAATGACTTTATCTGTGAAGTTGGAGTTTAAATATGTACATAAATAAACAATAAATTAGTAAAACAAACTTAATGCAAAATTCATGTTCTATCATCATCATCATTGCCATCATCATCATCATCATCATCAGCTGCCTCAGGCTGCATTCACACCAAATCATCTGTGTGGTGAAAACACCAGACGTCCTATTCATTTGAATGGGGGGGTAGTGCAGCTCGGCTGCAGCCATTTTGGCCGCTGCGGCGCCACATCGGACTGTGACCAGAAAGTTGCGTGTATGAGAAACGCAACCCGACCAGATCAATAAAACATTATTTTCTGATTGTTTCACAGCGGTTACATTGTAGAGCACAAATAAACACGCCCACAACCCCCCTGCACACCTCCGCTTGACCCTGCTGCTGAACGCCGCACCGCCTGATTTGGTGTGAATGCAGCCTTAGTGTCTCTCTAACCAGCATCATCTAACCAGCATGTACGGTGGCTCTGAGTGGTCAAACAACTCTGTAAAGGCTTTTGACGGATGCAAAAAAAACCGCAGATCTCCGAAAACTGCTCTCTGCTCCTAAAACTTTAATGACGGACGAAACTTTTGGAGTCGGTGTGTCAACGTGATAAACACAACGTGATTTAACACAACGTGATAAACACAACGTGATGTCGTATTTATTTTTTAACATGCGACAATTTCAGACGAAAATAACGGACGTGGTGTGTAAAGACTAACATGTTGTCTTAATGAAAGTGTGCCACCATAATCTCCACCTGCTCAACTATAAACATGCATCCTGACGTGTCCCGTATGGACCCCTGAAAGCTACATTTCCTCCCATTTCAAACACCAGATATCGTTAAACCCCGCCCCCTGCTGTCCCCCCCCCCCACAGGTGTATGGAGCGGCCATCCAGTTCTACGAGTCGTTCCCCAGGGAGCTGCTGTCGGAGCGGCAGAGCGTGAGGCTCGGCCTGCTCAGCGTGGTCGACCGGCGGCCCATCACCAACCGCAGCCTGCAGGTGAAGAAGAGCATCTGCGTCCTCTCCCACTGGCCCTTCTTCACCGTCTTCCAGAAGTTCCTCACCTTCGTCTACAGATACTCCATCTCCGGACCGCACGTGCTGCCGCTCGAGAAGTCAGTGCACGCTTCGGTTCAGACTTTAAAACCTTTTATTCAGTTTCATATTTTCTTTTCGTTGCCGGCTCTTGTTTAATTACTTTCCCAAAGTAAAGTGCTGCATAGATAAAGATTATTATTAGTAGTATTAATACGGTAAAGGAAGATCATAATAATAATAATAATAATAATAAAACCTTCTGACATGAAGCTCCATAGGGAAGTTGTTTTTTTTTGTTTTTGCAGACCAAATGTCAGATTTAAAGATCTTGGATTTCAGGGTGATTAAATACTAATCATATTTATGACAGAAGTGTGATTGATACTTGATTGATTTGTCACCTGTCTTCTCTCTCTGCAGACACATCTCCAGCTTCATGCACAACGTCCCGTTTCCCTCCCCCCAGCGGCCTCGCATCCTCGTTCAGGTACTAGACCGACAGACCTGAACTCGAAAAGCTGAGACGTGTTTCGTCAGGTCATCGAGAAATAAAAGCACTCAGACAGCAGATGACATGTTATTTAGCTTTAGTAAGATAGTGAATACTGGGCTCATATCCTTCATAATAATACCACTATCTCTTTTTTAATTTAAAAATGTGTCATGTCATGATATATTTATGGATTAAAGACACAAAAACATGTTAGAGTGAAAGCATTTCTATCCAACATGATCCCAAGACACTCAACTAAACAATACGATCCTAAAAATCTAAAAACACATCACCACATATTAACAATATTTCAGCGTGTTAAAGGTTTTATATGTAGAATTGTGAAGCAACTTACATGTATTAATGTTCTTTTATTGCCAATGGGTGAACCGGTAGTATCGATCGTCTGTGACGCCCTGTGGACTGATTTCCATGTGAAGGATCTGGGCCGGATTTTCCGCAAAAAATCCAATGGAAAAGACATTTTTGCACATTCCTGAGTGCCTTTCTCCTGCTAATACATCAACAACACAACAAAAACAGTGCTATCCAGCTAGAAACCCCCCTGCAGATATTAGCTCTCCAGCTAATGAGACAGCTAGCTGCCTCCATCAACCACCGCACATTTCAAAATAAAACACCCCCACAATGACACACAGCTAAAACAACATCATTTCCTCAACAAAGGAGCAGAAAACAAGCTCCAGAGTAACGGTAGAACATAACTAACCCCTTTTTTGTTTTTCCTGTTGGTAGTCCAAAGGTCGTAGTAAGCACACATTTCACAATAAAACCACAGCTTGTCGCCGCTCGGTCGTTACGTCGCCAGTCTGAGGGGAAACCTGGACATAACATGTTTAGAGCCCCCGCTCTTCCCACGCCCAAGAATGGTCAGCCCGACAACCATCAGAGTTCACTGTAGCAGTTTGTTTTGCAGAACTTTGGAGTTGAGCAATGCCCCAAAAACAACAAACTAAACTAAACCCCCACCCTAAACTTCCCTATCGAGAAACAAAATAAGAACAAAAGACAAATCATAACCCAACTCCTAATCAAGAAAAACAGGAGAAAAAGGTTCACACACAAAAAAAAAAAAAGGCTTCTCACTTCTATGAATTAAACTGCCACCGAAGTTTGTGCAAATATACAATGTACAAGAACATCTAATGGAGAAGAGCATGCCTACACACACTACGACTAGCAGGATGGGCCTCCATTGGGGGGGCGGGAGCCGGCATCAACCAGGCCAATCAGGGAGCACCACCTGCACGCAATCAGACACGCACACACTAGAGGGGTGAGGAAGAGAGAGTGAGCGGTTATTGTTAATAATAGAAGACAGATGACCAGCAGGAGCAAAAAAACACAATAACGACCATAACAACAGTGTCGGTAAAAGGTTGCTTCACAGTTTTTACATATAAAAGCCTTTTTCCTCCACACACAATCATTACAAAAGCTTTAAAACTATTAACACACTGTTTGTTTGACTGAACCAGACAGTAAATGTGCTGCAAAACCAAAACTAGGAGCTAAAAGGAGCCTGAAAAGTTCTGTAAAGCTGCAGAGTTGTGGACGACATTTTCACATCACACAGTATTTAGTATATTAACTAGCGGAGCTTTAACAGTTATAATATGTTTTATATACTTGATGTAAAACAAGCAGAAGGAAAAAACAGTGTTAAATGGAGGCAGCGCAGGATTCTCATATCTCTAACTTTAATACTTTAACTTCCTCCTCCAACAGGATGTAGGCGGTGATCTGCTCGCAGACTGACATGGGTAACTGCAGTCAATCAGAATCGATCACTGTATTGATCCTGTCCAATCAGCGGGAGAAATCTGGATATAATTTCTTTCAATTAGAAAAAAACAAATAATTCATTGATGATGATGATAATTCAGGGTTCAGGTGTGATTATTATTATTTAGCAGAAGGCTGAGCTGCATGCAGATGGATGATTTTATCACAGTATGGGGACAATTAAGGTGGTACTTTTCTGTTTGTGTGTGTGTGTGTGTGTGTGTGTGTGTGTATGTGTGTGTGTGTGTGTGTGTGTGTATATAACAATAACACTGTCTGTTTGTGTATTGCAGCTCTCTTCGTATGACAACCTGCTGCTCTGCCAGCCGGTCTCCTCTCCTCTCCCTATCAGGTCAGTTTACTGCCGCAGTACTGCAGCAGTACCAGTAGTACCAGTAGTATCAGTACTGCAGCAGTACCAGTAGTATCAGTAGTATCAGTACTGCAGTAGTATCAGTAGTAGTAATGATACTAGTAGTAGTTTTAGAAACAGTTCAACATTTTAGGAAATACACGTTTTCACTTTCAGAAAGTCAGACGGTGAAATGTCAAAATTTTAAAAACAAACCTACCAAATGGACATATTCTGTTTGCTTTTATTTTGGTGATTTTCTGTTATTTATATCCTGTTATGATGTCAGATGTTAAACGTGGTCAAAGGTCCAAAACTTGTATGTAGAAATGCTTCCTGCAAGACAAAAAGTCAAGGCTTCAACCTGCGTTTAACGCTTCATTTATGATGTTTTTGTTTTTATTTTTTAAACTTTCCAAACAAGACAAATGACATCAGCTCATCATGCACGTCAATAAACGTTGTTGCTGAGGTTGTTTCACGTTGTTCAGTCTCATATTCTGGATGTGATTCAGCTCCAACATGTACGGATGGATTTGAGAAGTTGACATTTTGGAGTAAAGAAGGAGAAAAAGAAGTGAAATCCTGCTACTATAGTTTGTTTACGTCGCCTCCGGAGCCGGAGGAAGCTTCCTGAAAGGAGCTAAAACGGCCTGTTTCAGACAGAGGCTGAACTGAGGGGCTGCATAAAGGACCAGTAGAAGATAAATAAGGAGTTTTTAACTGGAAATCATGTAAAGATATTCCAGTAGAGCCCCAGAATATAAATATAGAGGCTGGAAATATGCAGAATATGTGTCCTTTTAAAAACTAACATGCTGGAAAATGGTCTTTACCATGTTTCTCTTTATAAATGATCAAATTCAATAAAAAAAAAAAAAACAGGCTTCTAAGCTGTTTGATATACATGGTGCAGTTGATTTGTGACCCGGAGCGTCCTGAATGGGTGGAGTCTGTGTATGAAGTGTTAACCTCTGTGTGTCACAGCGGAGCGAGCTTCCTGAAGCTGCTGCAGAACCTCGGCCCGGAGAACGCCTGCACGCTGCTGGTCGCCGTCCTCACGGAACACAAACTACTGCTGCACTCGCTCCGCCCCGACGTGCTCACCTCCGTCAGCGAGGCCCTCGTCTCCGTAAGACGCACAAACACACAGTCCGGCTGTTTTTTTAAATATAATGTCAGTTAAGGTCAGTACGATAATCGCTCCGTCCCCCTCTCTCTCTCTCCAGATGAGTTTCCCTCTGCGCTGGCTCTGTCCCTACATCCCTCTGTGTCCGCTGCAGATGGCCGACGTGCTGCTGGCGCCCATGCCCTTCATCGTGGGCGTCCACTCCAGCTACTTCGACCTGTACGACCCCCCCACAGACGTGGTGTGTGTCGACCTCGACACCAACACCATCTTCCAGTGAGTCCGTTGCTACACCGAATTCTCTGCTGCATCAAATAGCTTAAAAGTTCACAAACATTCTTCTTCATCATCAAAACCCTGGCGCCTACATTACCCACAATGCAATTCAGGCGTGTTATAGTCTGATAAATGGCCTCACTGACATCACTTGAGGCAATTTGTCCAGATTTCACAAAGACACAAAAGAACATCTGGAAACACGCTGAGGTGGAACATCACTGCTGTTCACTTTTACACAACGATGTATCAGCGTCAAACACACTAAAAATGAAGATTTCACCTCTAGAAGTGGTCTTAGATTCATCATACTGACCCGGATACCAACACACAACTCCATGACATTGTAATAACCTGTCACTGTACTTTGTAATAATCCACATAGTTTATTATCTGTTAGGTTTTGTGTGATTCGCCGCTGTAGTTGCATGTGCACACAAGTCAGCCTATGATAAAATGTGAGTTCACCATCATCTTGTCTTTGTTGCTGTTTACTGTAATACGGCCTATATATATATATAAAGACCTTCTCCTTCCCTCTCGTGTCGCAGGTCGGAGGATAAGAAGCCGTTGTCATGGCGATCGTTACCCAGGAAGCACGGCAAGACTCTGTTCAACACCCTCACCAACCTCCACAAGACTCTGGAGAAGAGTGAGTGAACTCATCCTGTACAACAACAGTAACTGTGTAGACTCATATTCCTAAATTTCAAAATAAAGTTACAAAGCTCTTCAAATAAGCAGCAGTGTGGTAAAAGTGATGTTTTGTTTGTTTTTTCAAGGACAAAAACATTAAATACCTCACAAACACTTAAATCATTGAATCTCATATAGATTTTCTTCCTTTTAGCAACATTTTACAGGATGTTTTTTTGATTTTTTTTTTTTTTTCCCCTGCAGTTTGCACTCCCGGCCAGGAGGAGGCGACGCTGGAGTTCCTGCTGACGGACTACGATCAGATCTACAGGCGTCAGAAGCAGCTGGAGCTGGAGATCCAGGAGGCGTTCCTGCGCTTCATGAGCTGCCTGCTGCGAGGATACCGAACCTTCCTGCTGCCCATCACCCAGGCGCCATCGGACACCACCACCGACTGCAGCTCCCTGTTCAACCTGCAGGGTGCGCACTCACAGACGCAGAGCTGACATTACAAAACAAATTACTGATTATAATCGGGTTCAATATTATCAGCTTATCGTTATCGATATGTGATCTTATCATGTTATTGTGTCGTCCAAATAATGATTAAAGACGAACAAAATTAGTGAAGGATTTACAGAGTTTGGTCTCACGTGGAGCAGAACATCAGTTTATTGAACTGTTTGTTTGGCACGTGGTGATACATTTTGATCAGATATTGGGATTAATTTCAACCCAGCCATAATCATAATTCTGATAATAAGCAGTTTATTCGGTTATCTTGTAAAAAAATATACCAGATATTTGGTGGTTACAGCTTAACGCGGCTATAATCTATGTTTCTGTAACACTATTGATCTGTCAGTGTGTAATGTGTTGGTCGAGACTCTGCAGCTCCTCTCTGAAGCTTTACGGAGCTTTATAGTGAGTTTCAGCTCGTTGTTTATCTGTCCGGCTGCGACTTTTACTGTTCTGGTTCACTCTCAGCGTCTCATAACGTCGTTTTCAGAGAAAAAGCTGTAAAAAAAAAAAAAAGCCGCTGTACACTACCTGCTCAGCTCCAAACGGCAAACAGACACAGTTAGCTGTAGACTAGCTGGTGAACATAGTGGAGCATTTAGAAGCTAAAGAGCCAGATATTTCCCTCAGGAGTTGGTAGAGAGTAAAAACAGAAGCTAAAAGAGAGTGAATATTAGACTCACATTCACCAGGTGGACAGAAACACGACTCCACATGAATGATAATGTTGCTCCGTAACTGCTGGATGTGGAAATAAGCAACTGTTTGCTCAACATATCAACTTAAAAGCTGATGATGTGTTTCTGAAAACTAGTGGACAAAACTTCAGTTAATGCAGGTTTAAGAAATCCTAATAAATGAACATTTCTGGAGTTTTTGGATGTTCTTTAGTTTCTTTTTGTTCTTCTTTTTGTTTTTAGATGATTTAGCTTTTCTTAGAGCCTCAACAGAAGTGGACCTAAAAGTTGTGTGTTTGGGAGGTTTTCTTCTTCTTCTAGGGAGCATGAATCTCCTGCCTGTTAGATTCTGATGATATGTCTTGAGAACAAGTGGAGATTTTGCGCTACAGAAACGCTCAGATTGACTCCAAAACTGTTAGGATTCATCCTTCTGGGACCACAAATATGGACGATATATTACATGGAGATATGACCAGATTTTACTGAGATACTGTTGCATGTTCTGGACCAAAAGACAGACTGATATTTAGGAGCTAACAGACAATGAGATGAACAAAGCAGCATTTTTCATACAGTCAAGTTTACTCATCAGACTGGAATTGACACAGAGGTTTCCAACCCAGGCTGTCTGACTTTTATCTTCCTCCTCTTCCTCCTCTTCCTCCTGTAGGCTTCCTGAAGTCTCGGGATCGAACGCAGCAGAAGTTCTACAACCAGCTGACGAGGACTCAGATGTTCACCCAGTTTATCGAGGAGTGCTCCTTCGTTAGCGACCGACACGCCTGCCTCGAGTTCTTCGACGAGTGCGTTCAAAAGGTCAGAAATGTATCGTCTGCCGCTCGGGTTTTTTAACATCACTCAAGAAGTTTTCGTTATTTTGTCTTTTTTCAGCTCATGTTAGTGATCAAAAAAATACTAAATACATGACAGTAAGACCTGCTCACTGGCTGTTTCCAGAGCTTTCTGTTAAATCTTTCATTAACAAAATTCACTTTGCTGATGAAGCCCATGAGATACAGTTGAAAGTTCTAGGAGAAGCTTTTTAGTGAGACTTTAGTTTTGATTGAGATCTTTTTAAAAGATATCAAATATTTTAAAAAAAAGATGTTTTATGAAGAAAATAATCTCCATGTCTTTATCTTGGCTTTGGCCATTAATCATTTTATTGATTTTTATTGTGTTCATATTTAATATTTTACTTCCTCTTATCTATTTTATTTATTGTTTTTTATTTATTTTACCATTCCTCTCTTTTTCTCTATTTAATTGGTTTTAATATTACATTTTTCTTTGATATATCTCATGTGCATTAGTCTCAAATTGCCGTACTTCTCATAATCATCATTATATGTTTACTTATTATCATCTTCAGTCAGGTCTTAGTCAGGCCTGAGCCAATAAAAAAACCTGCATCAGAATCTCTCATATTATTATTATTCTTGTTAACATAATCGTTGTATTTATGTGCTGTCAGGTGGATGTGGAGAAGCCGGAGGACGTGAGGCTGATCGATCTGGATGAGACTCACAGCGGAGAACACACCGTCTTCATCATGCCTCCCGAAGAGCCGCAGGAAGCTGACGGGTCAGAGTGTCCCGCCCTCTACAGGTACACGAAGTTAGAAACGCTTTGAACTAAAAAACCGCACATTCTTGTGTATCTTACTGGATGTTTTTGAGAAACTCAGGCACTAAACACGGGGACTAAATTTAGTTCCAGGTGTTAAAAAGTCCCCGCTCAGAGGGGACAGACATCACAGCTGCTTCGTTCATGACATAAAGTTTTAGTATCCATATCAGGATGCAGGGAAGACTTTAAATGTTGTTTATTAATGGTAAAAACAAAGTCAGGCTCATTTCCTGTATATGCAGCTGGACATAACGAGGTGTGACGTCACCCGTTGGTTTAACCCCAGAGTTGCAGCCTTCCAGATAAGGAGTAATGGGGGTGTTGCCTTTCATTGCTCTGGAAACACACACTGGTATCATAATCAATTAAATTTAGTGAAATATCGCTACAGTAGTCCGACTCCCAGAGCCAACTGTCAATCACAGCTGTCAATCAACGCCCACACAGCAGACATCAAAGCTACCATAAGTTTTCAAATCTTATTAATGGAGCAATAATTTTCAAAATGACCACCAGCACATTTATTAGAGGGTCTGAATTTACAGACTGAGACCAGAACGACTCGTTGAAAACAATGATTGATTCAGTATTTCTGGAGGGAAGTTGAGGCTTTTTGAACGGGAGTCAGTCGGAGCGGCTAGCAGCCGTCTGTTGCACTTTCAAGGTGTTTCAGCCTCAAGATGTGTAGCTGCTGCTCGGTCAACTTCCTGGTTTATTTTAAAAAAAAGAGCAAAAGGAAAAGAAAGAAAGAGAGAGAGAGAGTGCAAACAGAGTGAGTGAATAAGAGAAATAAAGCGATTTATTCATCAAACACTCAGCAGATGATTTACTGAGGAGACAGACGCTCTGGAGTCTATTAGTCCTTTATTTCCTCCTCATCTCATCTCATTCATTCATTCATTAACTCAACCATCAGAGTCATCAGCTGTTAATACAATGACCAGGATGGCTGCATGATGTTTCAAACTCTCTGTAATCTACACACTTCTTCACATGTAGTGGAAATGCAAACAAGAATGTGAAAAAGGAACTTTTAGCTCCTCGTTAAGATTTGTTCCTCTTGTTATATTTAGTTCTAGTTATAGTTCCTGGAACTTTTTGGTCAGAAAGAGGCTTTTGTGTTGTGATAAAACGCTTTTAACAGGATGTTTTTTTTTCCTCTCGTGTCCAGTTATGAGACCTTCCCCACGCTAAAGACGGAGCTCTTCGACCGGCCTCAGGATCAGCTCCGTGCCCCGGCCAAGGGCAGCGCCCCCAGTAGCCCCGCCCCCAGACGCACCAAACAGGTACAACAACACACCGCATCTAAAACTCTACACACAACATAAAGTTAACCTTCTGATGTAAATAGATTTATATATTTAATTAGTCTGTAAGCAAGTTTATTTTCTACTTTTCTACTTTTAAACACAAGTACAAAATGTCAAAATATGGCTGCAACATATCAATGTATCAGTTATCACTTCCATATTAAATAGTTTCTATATAAATGTCCATGTTCCCTGCTGTGAGGTTGTTTCACATTGTGACCCAGTTTTCTGTGAATGAATGAAGGAGGAGGAACCTTGTTAACAGTCTTACTGTGTTATCATTTTAATTTAATGATCAGTATCAATATTTCACTGCTTCATCCAATATTCAGAAGCCACAGACTGTGTGTGTGTGTGTGTGTGTGTGTGTGTGTGTGTGTGTGTGTGTGTGTGTGTGTGTGTGTGTGTGTGTGTGTGTGTGTGTGTGTGTGTGTGAGAGCGGGTTCGGGGTGAAAACGTGAACTACAGCAGCTATTTTCAGATCTCTGGAACAGACGGGAAAAGATGTCGGGGGGAAATCCTTTAAACACATTTCAAATTAAAATTTCAAAGGAGAAAAAAAAAGGGATTATCTTTGTTTTTATCTAAAAAAAAAAAAAATGAATGCAGACTCCTTTTGTGCTGCTGTGTTTAAATAATATAAAATAATGTATGTTTGATTATTGTAGCACATTTTGGGTAAATAGTGTTTAATGATAAGATTCAGACAATTATTTTTTATTCAGAACAGATATAACTGTTTCATTCTGTCTTTGAACCTCCACATTTCCTTCTTCTTCTAAGCCTTGATGAAGATATTTATCGTGTTTAAAAACCTACAATATCTGTGAAGCTCCAAAAATCAAACTGCAACACAACAAAGTAGTATTTAAATTCTCTCTCAGCTACCAGCAGCCGTCTCTGACCTCTAATAGTCTCGCTGCTTTTCCAACAATGAACCAAGAGCGCCCCCTCGTGGACAAAATAAAACACTATCAAATTACAACATGAGAAACATCACATGCATTATAATCCATAAACATTACAGTATGTAACATGTTGTGACGTCTTCTCTCTCTCTCTCTCCCTCTCTCTCTCTCTCTCTCTCTCTCTCTCTCAGGAGATCAAGTTGGCCCAGAAGCGAGCTCAGAAGTACTCGGCGGTGCCGGACATGTGGTCCAAGTGTCTGCTGGGTCACTGTTACGGCCTCTGGTTCATCTACCTGCCCACCTTCGTGCGGGCGGAGAGCGCCAAGGTCCGCGCTCTGCACACGGCCTACGACGTCCTCAAACACATGGAGAACCGTAAGGTGGTGCTGCCGGACGAGGTGAGACACGGACGGGGTCAAAGGTCAAAGCTTACACGGATGTTGTTTTGTTTATTTTTTTGGGGTCTGAATAAGAGCAGCGTCTGTCTGAATGTAAGATAATAATGTTTTTATGTGCTGTGCTCCTGTTACAGAGTGACTCTATTTCTTTTCATGAGAGAGTTGCATTGTGGGTTATTTACAGTTAATCATACACTGGTTTTCATGCTGACCAATCAGAGGACTGAGTTTTGGTGATTTGATATCCCCAAGAGCATCAGTTCTGCTTATTTAAAAGCACAATTAACTGTCTGTTCATTGGAAGAAACAGAGAAATACAGAAGACAGAAATAAGAGATGGAGGCAAAAGAAAGATGAAACAATGAAAGAAAGAATAATACAATGAAACTCTGAGTGTCTTTTGAACCTGCAGTCAGCTGGTTGCAGAGTAGACTCTGTATTCTCTCGGCTGCTATATTTGAGTCCTTTTCTTCTGCAGGAACTTCTGCAGCTTTGTATTTGAACCTTGCAAGTCTTTGGAACGAGGTGCTTATTTGTGTTTCCACTGTATTTTACAAACCAGGATGTTTCGGACGTTTAGTACGTCATTTAAAAACTGATGAGGCTGCAATAAACCAGTTTGGGGATCCTTTGTCCCCACAGCAATAAGACTGTTCAATTCCTCCTGAATTGACTGGATAGTTTTTTGTTTATATATTTTGATGAGCTCTTGACGGGATCAATAAAGTAACATCTATCTATCTATCTAACTCAGCAGTCAGACCACATTGTAGTTTTTCGGTTTGCTCCACTGCTCTCATCAGAGTCCTGCATGGTCCGGTTTTGCTAAACCTGCACCAGCAAAGCTCCGTACCGGTCGACTGATGCAGCACCTGTGCTCCTGCAGCTGTCGATGTGTTTCCTTAGCGACAACATGCCGAGGTCGCAGCTATCGAAAGCTGATACTTTTTAGCATTTTTTACAAGCAGAAAATCACCGACTGTTATTCTCACCGTATGTTCAACTTGGTCTTCGACGAGGTGTTTTGTATTTTTGTAATTGTGTTCATCAGTAGCCTACATCACTGTGTCATCAGTGACTTGGTATCACTGTACCAGATGTGAACCGAGGGGTATTTGGTGTCCTGGATTTCCAAAATGAGACAATTCATGGCGACTAATTGTGCTCGATAAGATTCAGCTGGTTTATTTTCATTCCTATTTTCTTCAGTCTTATTCCTGCTCTGTTTGGCTCTGTGTTGTATCTCTGAGAAATAATCAGCTCAGCTTTTAGTCTCTCACCTGCTGACTCCAGCTCCCTCTGAACATCCTCCTCTCCACAAACACTGAAGAAGTCCGGACATGTTCTCCACTGTTGTTCTTCGGTTGTTCTGCATCATACGGATGCAGCAGTAAAACAGTCGTTACTGTCGTCGTGTGTTTGTTACGATGTGAAATTTAGTTCCAGGAACTCGTCCAGAGACGACTGAAACATCCAACCATCTGTAGTTCAACATGATATTAGAAAATCACTGTGTGTGTGTGTGTGTGTGTGTGTGTGTGTGTGTGTGTGTGTGTGTGTGTGTGTGTGTTTCAGGTGTGTTACCGGATCCTGATGCAGCTGTGCGGTCAGTACGGTCAGCCGGTCCTCGCTGTTCGAGTCCTGCTGGAGATGAAGAAGGCAGGAATCACACCAAACACCATCACCTACGGATACTACAACAAGGTTTGAACACACACACACACACACACACACACACACACACACACACACACACACACACACACACTAGTCACACATGGACACGCCCATCTCATTAGCATATCAGCACAAGGAAAATTATGAATCTGGTGAGGAAAATAGGACGCGTGTAAATAAAAAATATGAAGCTTGATATCACTTGTTTTTACTTCTTTAACTTACAACATTATTTATTGATGTATTCGGTTATATGTTTTCCTTTTACTCCGTACTTCATTACAGTTTTATGTTTTTAAAATGTCAGTTATGTGTTTTTCTGTTTGTTTGTTTTTACTGGTGCATAAACACAAAACAAATAATGATAAAACAAAAATCACTGGATATAATAATAACAGTAATAATGATTATTATAATTACATGTGAATGAGTGAATGAGTGCACAGAAAGAAGAACAAGTAGGAAGATTAAGGAATTAAATTATTAAATTATAAATCCATTAAAAACGCTGATGTAAGAAGGAAGTAAAAAATAAGTATAACGGCAGCCCCCGGGCGCCATCATCGTCTGTTTTAAACACTGAAGGCAGGAACGGAGCATAAAATAATGAACGGATCGAGGTTAGATTTGTGATTTTAATCAGATGTTCTTTCTCTCTCTCTCTCTATCTCTCTCTCTCTCCTCAGGCGGTGCTGGAGAGCAAATGGCCCTCCACCAATCAGGGCGGGCGTCTCCGCTGGGCCAAGCTGAGGAACGTCCTATTGGCCGTCGCCCAGTTCAGGCAGCCAATCAAACGGCGTCAGAAGAGCGGCTCTGTGGGGTCACGCGGAGGTCAGAAAATATTATTCAATAAATAATTCTGGCAGGATCGAGTTTCATTCATGTTGTTGTGGGAAATCTTCAGATGGGCCAATAAATCTTCAGGTCACCCACAACTAGAAATACATAAAACATTTAATTATATACCTCTCATAACCCCTCCCAATGTGGCGCCTATTTGCTAAACCCCACCTTGCTTGATCGTAACACTTTGGTAATAATCCAGATATGACTCATCTCAGAAAACAAAGGTGTCTCACCCCCTAAATTCCACCGGACGCGTGTGAATCAATGTATCTGATTCCACCGGGCGCGTCGCAGCGTGTCTCAGAAGCGTCCCAGAAGCGGCTCTCCGCTCCGCTACGCTGCGCTAAAGAAAGGTGCCTCGTCTATTTTTTTACGGAAGCAGCACAGAGCAGCCGGTCAATTTTCAAAATAAAACACCCCGTGCAGACTCCTGGTCGTATATCAACAATAAACGCAATTAAAACAGACGAATAAAGAAACTATTTAACTACGTAGCCTAATTAACCGCAGAAGCACAAAAATCAACGAAAGCTGAGCAAGTTAACAAAATTGGGCAGTTTAGTTGCCCTGCTACTGCAGTAATTACGGTAGCCTTAAGGGACTTTATCAGCTTTGACTAGGCTGCCGTAATTACTGTAGTAGGAGTGCAACTGATGTTAAACGGCTTCATGGAAGGACAGCTTTTCACCACAATTTCACTGTTGTTTTAATAACCATTTAAATTCATATCGACTGTGACAAAACCCAGATAATATATTAGTGAATAAACCGGGGATATATTTAAAAACTCTTTAATGAATCAAATACAGAGCGACTTTAAGGCAGCAACAGTGATCAGCAGTAAAGTTCAACTATGGGCCAGTTTTCAGGCTTTTGGCTTTCATATATTTGACAGACAGTATAGAGACAGGAAATGTGGAGCCGTGGATGTTGCGGTTATGTGATATACGCCTTAACCATCAGGCCACCAGGGCACCCCAAGCCTAATATGTTTTTAATATGTTCTGTTTATTTCCTTTCATTCATTCAAGAATACATTGATTTTCAGTTTTAGGGTTGTAACTGAGTGCAGATTTCATAATATATCAGTAAACAAGGTTTCATAGACTCACAGCAGCTTCGGATACTCATTTGGCAAAAACAAGTATTAAAAAAAAGAGCAAAACAGACTCACACAATAAACAATTTATGGTTGGAGCAAAATACTGTTATTGACACAAAACAGATCAAAATTATGTTTATATACCTTTATTATTAATCTGGTAAGTTTATAAGATATTACAAGGTCATATTGATTGAGATTTACATGATGTCAAAGATTTAATATCATTTATAAGAGGGGAAACTTCTGCTTTTGTTACAGGACCAAATATTTTAGTCGGAGGGCCAGATTTGACCCGCGGGCCACTATTTTCCCACCACTGTCATAGAATCTGTCATGGTCATTTTTGCTTTATATCAGGCAGTTTAACTGGTTTTAAGTCATTCAGTGTTTTTTGGTTTCCTTTTTTTTCTTAATTAAAGAAGCGATGACGGACCCCGATCAGAAGCCCCGCCCCCCCTCCGCTCTGATTCGTCAGTCCAGTTGGAGCGGTCTGAGTGAAAGCTCCAGTCATGAATCTCTGACGGGCTCGCTGGTGAAGAGCAACAGTCTGAACAGCATGAAGATGGCGGCCGACAGTAAGTGATATAAACTCTCAAACTTCTCCAAAAAGTCAGGAAACAGAGCAAGTCTTCAGATACAGGATCCATCAGGGGTGTGCCCGAATACAAATATGTTATTCGGTGAAGCTGGTTATTTAACAACGAAGACAACAACTCCCATGATCCCTTGCTACTTCACACCATCATCACACTCCATCTTTTGTTATTGTTTTGATTGAGACCCCTAGCGGCTGAAATTACATATTGTGCGTGTAAACAAGCATCGTTTTAACCTCTCTCTCCTTTCTGTCCCACAGGGGTCAAACTCTGCAAGAAGACCATCCTCCGTAACGCCGGGACCAACGACTGCGGAGACGGCATCTCCAGTAAACCTCCTCTGGGACGCAGAGACACCTCCACCCCGCCTCCGGCGCCCTCCGGTGGCGTCCTGGTTCGGCGGAGTCAAGTCTGCCTCTCCACCTTCTACAAAGATTGCGCGGAGTCGGCCGACTCAGAGCCGGACTGCAGCTGCCAGCCTGCGGAGAGAGACGGCAGGTCAGCGTGGACGCAAAACAATCAATAATCCGTTCAGTTGTTTCTTAAAACTAACTGACATTAACTTTTAATTATGTGCTGCTGGTTTTATGAGTGAATCTTTAGTTGTCTTTTGCTTTTTTTCTCTCTATTTCTAATTTTTTCGTACAGTTTTATACCAGATTTCACTGCTTTCTCATTTTTAGATATTTTAAAGGTTTCCTAACGTACTTTGGTTTTGATTTAAAAGGAGTAATATATTAAAGAAATCACCCAACAGCCTGTCCTGAAAATAAATGCATGAAGAACATCTATCCTCCTCTGATAAAGGACAGTGTACAGAATTAAAGGGAACAGTAAAACATCACAGACTAATGTTAAAAACTGTTTTTTTTTTAATAATTGATCAACATGTATAGACACACATATAAAACCATTACCCCAACCCATTAAACACTAAATAATATCTAAATATATAGAGATAATAAAGTTAATAAAAGTTTATCTGCTTCTATATTTTCAAAGACGGTTAAAGTTCAGAATCTTTTCTAGCTGAGTGTAAAGCGTGACCTCTTTCACCCAGTGTCTGTATACTGGTTCCAGTGGCTCCTAAAGCTGCGTTCAGTCCGAACGCAAAGTGACTTTTCACCTCATGTCATTTACACGTATTTGACCGCTGGTTTGTGTTTATTTGTCCCCCAGAACTCAGCAGATTCATAAACCACAGGAGTTTTGCGTCAGTTGGGGTCGTCACGGGCGAATTCGTGTCTACTCGCGTCTTTATATTGACTTTTTATGTAATCGCACAGCGTTTTAAAATTCGCTTCACGTTCTGTCTGAGAACACAGTAACAAGGAGACAGTAGATATATTCATATTGGCCTCAAGATGAACTCAAGTGAACGTTGCTTGGAGCCAAAAAATGCAATGAACGTGAATGAATGAGTCTTTATATTTTTCTTTTATAACATATTTTTTGTCAAAGATGGATTTCCAAAAGCTGTCTAGTTTTGAGCAGGTGCAGAATTTATGTAACAGAGCAGCTGGTTCCTGTTTACATCATAGAGCACATTTTAAAAACCACAGGAGTCGACCAAAGTGCTTCATAGAAAAATGTAAAATACAGTTAAACAATCAAAATAAAATAAATAGATAACTGACAAAGTTAACAATCCGATCATGCTATTAAACATTAAAGGCAGGTCTTCAGCTGGGATTTAACAGTGGTGATAGATGGAGAGTATCTGTTCTATATTGTCATTCATCTTCTGCCCTTTGACCTCCAGACCCGCGGGGTCACGTGACTCGTCCAGCAGAAACAAGGTCGTGGACGAGAACTACAACAACGTCACGTCCCCGAGCCGAGGAGGCCTGGCGGGGAAACTGCAGCAGCTCCTCACCCCGACCCGACACCGAGTGTCGGTCCGACGGGCCGCCAGCGTGGACGACCGGCGGCCGGGAGGAGGAGGAGGAGGAGGAGGGATAGGACGAAGGGTGTCGGATCAGAGGCAGTCGAGGAAAGCTCAAGTGGCTGAAACTCTGCTGAAAGCCAAGGACAGGCTGGTCAACGCTACCTCAGAGGTTTGACTCTTTATACCGACGTCTGCTTTATTTCAAGAAAAAGTCCTTCGTTTATATTTGTGAGCTGCTGGCTGATTCCAGTCACAGCTCTCAGATGCTGGATTTCTAACTGCATCTACAGTAAGATTACAATTAATGCTTCATAATCATTAATAAAACAAGTATTTTTACCCGTGAAGAAAGTCAGATCATCTGTTTATGACTGGTACAACGGGTAAATTGTAAATTTGCTTGTACTTAAGAGGAAAGTTCACAAATTCTCCTAAATGTGTTACTTAAGGACATGAAATTACCTGAAACCCGTTGAGTTTACCTGTGATGACGCCTCATATCTTCCTCTGACGTCCTTTTTATAAGTTCCTCAAGTCCCACAAGAACTCTGGTGAAGCTACTTCCTGTTTTTAAACTGTTAAAACACCTTGAAAACTCCCCCGGGTTCCTTTTTAAAAAAGCAGACCTATGTTTTTTAGGGCTGTAGTCTGCTGGCCGACTGGTGGATTAGTTAGTTAATTAGTTAGTTAGTTAGTTGGTTGAATAATCTCTGTTTTATTTTCATAAGGAGAAAAGTGCTACATCAACAGCTTTCCAGGATTAATCCATTATTTCCTGCGGCGGGAGGGACAGACTATCAAATTACCTGTGAAAACAACGGGGGTGTATTCAAAACACCCCCGTTGTTTTCACAACTTTGAACTCACCCAAACTAATGGAGCCTGCTGGGTCTAACTGTACTCAACGTTTATTGAATGTTTACTGAATCTGTGTTCCTCCTATAATTATAACAACAAGAACTCCCGCCAGGCCCAAAAAATATTTTTAATGCCAAAAAAATAACGTCAAATATCAATTCATTCGGAAATCGACAGCGTTTGGGAGTTTCTGTGCTGCGCTGCTCCGGTACGTGAGTCAACCTCTGTCTCGTTGCCTGGCAGCGTTGTTACAACTGTTTGTGTTCTGTTGTTGTGGAAATTTTCTCTCTAAGAAAGAGGCACATGGAGACATAAAGAAAGCATTAAACATTGTTACTTGTTGACGCAGTTGTAAACACTGTACAATCCATCACATCATCAGTAACAATTATACAAATGTCCAAACACAAACAAAAATACAATCATCTTGTATTTTTGGAGAGAAAGCTTGTTGTTCAGCTGGTCCTTTCTCTAAAGATTGTGAACTCAAACTAGACAGCTTTATACGTCTCCAGAAGCAAAGCTAAAAACAGTCTGGTCCCTAAATGGACACTTCCACAAACCGTTACACCTTCTTACAAACAAGTATGGTCTCTAAAACAGCAGGCTTAAGACAAAGATATCTCTAGCTAACCCCAGAGGTCAGCAAGCAACCCTCAGATAGAAACAGGTTCAAGAGTTCAACTAGACTAGGAGCAGGATTTCTTCACCAACATGTTTCCCCAAAATGACAATGACATTACATCACATTCAGTTGATAACAAACATCGACTCCTTAGTTTGAAAACGTTTGTAACATATATATACAAAAGATTTATAAAATGATAACCTACTATTCAATTTTCTTTCCCATTGTCCACATATCATGGAGAAACTTTAATGTTATTGCAAGAATCAAAATCTAAATTGTTTTGTAGAAGATAAGAATTGTGATTATTTTGTTAATTATTTTTTTCCCACCTTTTTAATGCTGACTCATCTGATCTGCCTTCTCTTCTTAAAGAGTTCGTTGTCGGTAGGAAGTGACCTCGACTT
Source organism: Thunnus albacares (assembly GCF_914725855.1). Classification (NCBI taxonomy): domain Eukaryota; kingdom Metazoa; phylum Chordata; class Actinopteri; order Scombriformes; family Scombridae; genus Thunnus; species Thunnus albacares. Next base: position 33,412,015 of record NC_058113.1, read on the forward strand.
GACGGAGACGCCCAGTCCAGCGTATCCTCTGCGCAGGTCCTGGGACGCCAATCAAGAGGGGGTGGGGCTTGAGGTAAATGGTTTATGTTAATGGTGTGTTACTGTTCCCACCTCCCTTTAATCGTTAATCTGAGGCTCACTCACAAGATGAACTGTGCCTCGCCCCGGGGAAGTGGACGAGATCAGTTTCCAGCAGCCCTTCAAGAATATTCAGAATACTCGTCCTCTTAGATCAGATCCAGATTTAATAAAATGTTATCAGATCAATCTATTCAATCTAATAATTGTTGTTTTATTGATGTTCTTCTGTATGATAAAGCAGTTTATTAAAATTACACTAATAGGCTTTCTGTGATAATCATGACGACATTTATTTTGTTATATTATATTATTATATTACTAAACATAGAAATAGAAATTTAAACTCTATAACAGACTGATGCGACCTGCAGACCTGCAGACCTTACTGATCCGTCAGGGGACAGCCAGGTGTTTCCCATCATGCTCCGAGGCTGTGTGTGTGTGTCCAGGTGTTGATATCCAGCTGTGTCCTCTCTAACCCCTCCCTCCTCTCTCTCTCTCTCTCTCTCTCTCTGTGTGTGTCCAGGTGTTGATATCCAGCTGTGTCCTCTCTAACCCCTCCCTCCTCTCTCTCTCTCTCTGTGTCCAGGTGTTGATATCCAGCTGTGTCCTCTCTAACCCCTCCCTCCTCTATCTCTCTATCTGTGTGTCCAGGTGTTGATATCCAGCTGTGTCCTCTCTAACCCCTCCCTCCTCTCTCTCTCTCTCTCTCCAGGTGTTGATGTCCAGCTGCTCTCTGTGTCGCAGCTGTAACTCGTTGGTGTATGACGAGGAGATCATGGCCGGCTGGACGTCGGACGACTCCAACCTGAACTCGTCCTGTCCGTTCTGCTGCGCCTCCTTCGTCCCGTTCCTCAACGCTGAGATCTGTGACCTCGGACCCGTCAGCAGGTAAACCGGTTCTGTCACAAGACGCTCTGATGAAGAGTCGGAGGCTGTTTATCAAACCTTTGTTAGCTTCAGTCAGAAAAAGAATCCATCCGTACCCGACGACGTGAACATTTGTAGATTTGCTTTAAGAAGTGGACACAATAAAGAGTGGCAACAATAAGTCAAATAATTGATTAGTTGATCAACAGAAAATTAATCAGCATTTGCTGCTTTTTCTCGTCTGACGTTATAGTAAATTTTAGGATATTGAAATGTTCCTCAGACAAAACGAGACATCTGATGATGTCACTTCGTGCTCTTGTGATGGAAGATTTAAACTGTTATCGAAAGTTTTTTTTTTAGGCCAAATTATAATCAGCAGATTAATTGATGATGATGATGATGATGATGATGATAATCGTTTGTTGCAGCTCTGATAGAATTTTCTCTTTTCTCTTTTTTTTAAATTTCTTATATATAAATATATCATCTTGTAAATGACAAATTAAGATTCAACTGGTGATCATGATTTACATAATTAAAAAAAATAGCCACACAAATAACTGCATTATGTTTTTACTAGGGATGCACAATATTGGATTTTTTTGCTGATATCCGATATTTCCAATTCATTGTGGCCGAATGCCGATACCGATATATGCACATATTTTTTTCCAGCTGGCTGAGGAGACTATTATGCATGCAAGCATAGATTGTACTAAGTATGATAAAGAAAGACAATATATAAAGGAAGAACTGTCAGCCGAGGTGTTTCCTATCTGTGCAGCCGAACACAGCAGCTCCCCTGCGGACTGTTTCTCCCTGACGGTCCCGGTGTTTCCTCCGCAGGCTGCTCTTCACTCAGCTGCCTGTCAGACCCGCTGCTTCTTCCCACTGTAACCTGAATAACAAACCGGGGCTCGGTGCTCCGGTTGGATCCGCAGGGAGAGCCAAGAGGCTAACGTTAGCTGGGAGGCTAGCGGAGCGTTAGCAGCAGCATGACCGGAGGGAAGCACAACCAGCTAGCCTCCGCTAGCAGCAGCAGCAGGTCTGACGGGCAGCTGATTGAAGTGCAGCCTGTGGAGGAAACACCAGGACCGTCTGGGGGGAAGCACAGTCAAGTGGCGGAGGAGAAGGCAACAAATCTCATAATCAGCAGAAAATATTTAATTTTAGAGCTATTATCGACCGATACTGATAACATGCTGATAATATTGTGCATCCCTAATTTTTACCCTATAAAAAATGTTTGATAAAAATTTCAAACTACTATTTCAGACAACAAACAATGAACCTTTAATCTCAGTAAATAATGTTTTATTTCCATCTTTTATTGCGAGATCTTTGACTGATGATCAGTTCTAGTGTCTTTTTATGAGATTTATACAATTTTTTTTTTTTCCGGACCTGCGGTGGAGGTTTATGACTTGTGCTGCCCTGAGGAGCGTCTGCAGGCAGCATACAACGACCTCCACAAGGAGGAGAGACAGTGTGTGTGTGTTGCCTGAGAGGTGAAAAGGGTTTAGAAAGTATGCAAATCACTGCTCACAGTAATAACTGCAGGTCGGACGCTGTTTCAGAGAGATTTTAGTAAAAATAAATCTTAACTGGAATTATTCCCCTGAGTGTTTGGTGTCGGTATAAAACTCGAGGTCTCAGCTGGTCTTCCTCCATGTGAACTCTTCCTCTTCGTCCTCAGTGCAGAGCGCAGCAACTGGAACCTGGAGGATGAGGTGGAGAGCGCAGTGAGGCCACCCAGTGGTCACGAGGCCTCCCTGCGACACCAGTGCAACGGGCTGAGTGAGGACTCCAGTTCTGAGACCAGCAGCTACTCAGAGAACAGCAGAACCACCACGGTAACCAGCACTCCTTTATTCTTTTCTGCCTCTTAGATGTTTTGTGTCTCACTGACAAGTTTCTTTCTCCCCCCTCTTTCAGGGTTCGTCAGTGGGCGGGGCTCCCCAGGTGGCGGTGGCCTACCTGAGCCCTCTGGTTCTGCGGAAGGAGCTGGAGAGTCTGCTGGAGAACGAGGGCGAGGCGGTGCTGGCTCAGCCTCAGTTCCTGGACAACCACTCCATCATCTTCTGGAACCTGGTCTGGTACTTCCAGCGCCTCGGCCTGCCCAGCAACCTGCTGCAGCTGGTCAGGGCGTCGCCACTGGTCAGCCAGTTGACGCAGGTAACGCCCAGTCTGATGCTGTCACACTCTGACAGGTTATAGAGCTGAATACCCCAAACTTATGTCTTATTTTTAACACACAATATGTAATTTCAGCCGCTAGGCGTCTCAATCAAAACAATAACAAAAGATGGAGTGTGATGATGGTGTGAAGTAGCAAGGGATCATGGGAGTTGTTGTCTTCGTTGTTAAATAACCAGCTTCAGCGGGATAGGATTACTCCAGCGTTCATCATTCGGGATGTTTTTACCCACAGAGGTCTCCTCCTCTCCAGAAACAAACGTACACGCAGATTAAAATCGTTAAAATACTAATTAAAGCAGTTTCACCTAAAAAATCAATATTTCTCCGACGATGTTTGGTGACCACCGGACTTCCTGGAGGGGCTGTTAGCCGAGCTGCTGCTAACGTTTGTCCAGTTTATTTCTCTGATAACTTAAGATCCAGACGTCCAATGACTAAAATCCTTCTTCCGGCTAAAAGATATAGTTAAAAACCACCTAAATTTATCATGAAAATGTGGCTTAAAACTGAATAAAAGTCCATTTATAACAGTTTGTGTGGAACAACCACAACGCCGATGTATTATCTTGTATGTGTGTAAGTTACTCTTTGGTAGACGCCATTGTAGCGGACAAACACAGCGCCGCCGTATGCATCTGGTGCGTGTTTACTCTTTGGTAGAGGAGGTATGACGCCATCGACAGGCGACCAAATGAAACGGTCCGTTACTTTGATTAAATTACAGATTTCTCTGAGTTTGAAGACTGTTGGAAACATTTGGGATAATGTAAGTACACAACTCAACAACATATATAACATAGGTCTAGTTGTTTTTACACATTTTAATGAGGAATAATTACATATTATACCTTTTAAGAATCAAGTTTTCCAAAATTAGAAGTAAATTTTATTTTCAATATCAGTTTCTTCAAAAGTTAACTCTGGCTCAACTCTCCGGCCGCAGTGGCCAAAACAACCAGCTGAGTCGCACTACCCCCGTTCAAACGAACAGGACGACTGGTGTTTTCACAGCACAGATGATTTGGTGTGAATGCAGCTTGACTCTGCTCTGCGGTATTGCAGCAAAAAAAAAATCCCCTGAAGCCCAAAAAGCATTTTCCCCCCCAGACAGCAGGGAGGTCAGTAGGTCTGTAGAACTGTTAAAGGTCAATTATTAATCTTTGTATTATGAATATTTAATTCACGAAGGCTTTACGTGAAGAAAAAGGTCGTCAACCAAGTTTTTTCATCACGGTTTTGGAAGTTAACGCTGATCCACAGACCTTTTCTCTTTCCCCTCTCCTGATGTTTGCTGTGTGTCTCCCAGTCGGAGAACTCTGCAGTGAGGGTGAGGCTCCTCTGGGACACTCTGACCCCTGATACAGACCAGTGGCCCCCCCTCTACATCCTCTGGAGGATCCACAGTAAGACACACACACACACACACACACACAGACTTCTTACCTTCCTACCTGCCTACAACAATCACTATATATAAAAGCTCCTGCTGCTCCTCCCTTCTCTCTCCACCAGGCGGCGTCCCGATGCGAAGCTACAGCTGGCGGAGACACAACCACCCGTTCACCCTGGCCTTCCTGGAGGAGGTGCTGCGGTGGGTCGGCATGAACGAGGTGCACAAAGCCGTCACCCTCTTCATCGACACGCTGGGCAAACAGCCGGAATCACCCAGGATACAGAGGTAAGGAGGAGGCGGTTTATTAAAGGTTCACGTGCCGTTTTTGGCAGAATAAATTAATTACCCCGGGATTCCACCGGGCGCGTGTGTGCGCCGCATTCCGGCTCTGACGCGGTTTTGCTGCGTCCTCTGCACGGCGCCGTATTCCACCGGGAGCGTATCAGAAGCGGAGCGTCTTCACTGCGGGGAAGCCTTCCGCTGTTTAAAGTCAGCTGCACTCCTACTACAGTAATTACAGCAGCCTAGTCAAAGCCGATAAAGTGCCTTAAGGCTACCGTAATTACTGCAGTAGCAGGGCAACTAAACTGCCCAATTTTGTTAACTTGCTCAGCTTTCGTTGATTTTTGTGCTTCTGCTGTGGTTCAGTAGGCTACGTAGTCAAATGTTTTCTTTATTCATCTGTTTTAATTGCGTTTATTGTTGATATTCGACCAGGAGTCTGCACGGGGTGTTTTATTTTGAAAATTGACCGGATGCTCAATGCTGTTTCCATGTCTGACTTCCTGCCCAGCTCGATCTGCTCTGTGCTGCTTGACGCGGCTTCTTTAAATAATAGACGAGGCGCCTATCTTTAGCGCAGCGCAGCGGAGAGCCGCTTCTGGGACGCTTCTGAAACGCACCGCGGTGCGCCCGGTGGAATTTAGCGGTTATCCCTCTGCAGGATTTTAGAAAGTAAAATGTGAATCCTTCAATCCTTAAAAAACCTCTGAAGTTCATGTTCATTTTGATTAATTTTCGTTAAACGTGTTTTAAACTGTCCTTTTTCAGCACAAACTCAAAAAGTATAACTTCATATCTATAAAAATAATGATAATCATTCCAATTATTATCACTGAACAGTTCATGGTCACAAGAGTGTTATTAAGTGTTATTTCCTACATTTCCAATTTATTTATATGTTGTGACTTTAAATCGCTGAAAATAATATGAATAACTCATAATATGAATGTGTCCCTTAACAATCCGTCTGGAGTTCAGCTTCATTTTAAACCTTTTAAATTGTCCCTTCATGCTTGCTGTACTTTTTTCTCCAAGTTTAACTCATGATTTTGTTAATTTAACAAAGTATAAAGCTGCCAAGAACCCAGATTACGAGAAAAATGACACAAGTGTCCATAAAAATATACAAATCTTCAGCAATAATCACAGAATTATTATTATTGAACAGTTCAAGGTTGTAAAAATAGTGTTTGACTTATTCACACACACAAATACAGCAGAGAAACTGAATTTAATTTAATTAATAACACAGTTTAAGAAATGTTTTATGACATAAATGAAATTCTGTGGTTTTCTCAGTTTGTCTCTGTCATGATATATAAATAAAGTTATGTCGTATAAATAAAACACTGAGTGTGTTCACTGTTGAATAGACTCCAGAGAGTTAAAGAAGTTTAGTTGGGAAACATATTTTATCTGTTTACTGTTTGTTTGTGAGTCAAAGTGAATCTTTTGTTGTGTTTGTGTTTGACAGGAGTTTGTACAGAGAGTTCCTCTTCCTCACTCTGGCAGCTATGGGCAAAGACCACGTCGGTAAGACTCGACTCAGTCTGAGGAAACAACAGATTTATGATGAACAAGAAGCCAGAATTATCCTTTAAAGTTGAACTCTGCCCACTTTACATATGAAGAAAAGCAGCAAATTCTTAAATTTTAAGTACCTGGATCCATCAAATGTTTGGCATTTTAACTTGAAATGGATGATTAAAGTAGTTGCCAATTAATTTTCTGTCAGTCAGCTAATCAATGAATCGTTGCAGCTTTAATTGAAATACCTGCAGTCAGTCAGGCTTTAGTGTAGACGTTGATATTAAATTAATCTTTGTTTCCATTCGTTTCTGTCTCCCGGCAGCTGCGTTCGATAAGAAGTACAAGGCGGCGTACTCTCGGCTCGGCGGTACGATGGGTCGCGAGGAGCTCCGTAAGAAGCGAGCTCAGCCTCCCAGCCCCAAAGCCGTCGACTGCAGACGCAGCTTCCACCCGCCCCTCGAATGCTGATCATCATCCCAGGAACAAACTTAACAAACTCCATATCCTGATGACATTCATCCCGTTCGGGGGGGTAAAAAAAAAAAGAGGAAAACAGCGAAATCTGCTGCTGCCTTCACCTGCTTGTTTTCTTCACCTCTCTGCTGCCTCCTGGTGGATGTCGTCGGAGCGACGCCGCGCTCCTTCCTGTCCTCTGTACTTCCGTTTGCCTCGTCGGTGTGAATCCAGCAGCTCTTCGTCTCCATTCAAGATAACGAAAGTCGATCCAACGACGGCAGCGGCGACTGAACCGAGATCTATGCATCATCAGTCTGTGACGTGGAGTCGTGCGTCCGCATCGCGTCGTCTGAAGGCGGGAGAACGGGGGTTCGTGCATGTCCAGAGGGATCAGCTGTGTCGTTGTGAACTTTTTTTTTTTGTTTTTCCCCTGTTTTTTTAAAAAAAAATACACAACCAGATGATGAAAGTGAAGTTCCTGCAGGAGCCCCGTCTGTCAGCAGGATGTCAGATTCACCCCTCAGCAGTGAGATCAAAGGAGGACGTTGGCGTGAAAAAACCAACGTCCACGAAAACACGTCAGACTTTGAGAAGACTTCCAAAAACTCCCAGAAACTTCTGATCTGATTTGTCTGTGTGTGTTTGACTAGTTGTAAGCATGATGAAGGCAGTGAGGTTTTTTTTTTAAAAAAAAAGGGAATAAGGTCATTAAAAAGGGGAGCAGATGTTAAATGTTACGGGACGTCTTCTGGAAGGGGCGACAGTTCTCTTGTTGTTAAATGTGAAGCTGTTTTTTAGTGTTTAGTTATCTTATCACCCACCATCATTGAGGCGGTGGTGAGGTTTCCACTGGTTTTTTCCCCTTTTTTAAGGATTCGAGGAAACATCTAAAACAAGAAGCTGAGACTTTCACTCATATGTTATTTCTTGGGAATCTTCTAGAAGGCCGGTACTGAAAGGACACATCCACTGTCAAACACCTAAAGCTCCCTGAAAGCTCTGATCATCTCTGAAAATCACTGAAACCAACCAAACACACACACACACTCCCTCCGCTTCCTGTCACCTCTGTCTGTTGGGTTTCAGAGCTCCTGTTGTTAAATGTGAAGCTACTGAGGAGTTCCCTGAGACGTCTCGTTGGTGGACAAAGACTGTCAGACAGTTTTAACTCTTTTAACTCTCCACTAACGTTTTGGACATTGGAGCGTAACTAAACAAGAAGCTCTAAAAGGCTCTCGGTAGTAATCCCCCCCCCCCCCCCCCCCCCCCGCCTCTTTTTGTCTTGTGAGCCCCTAAAATTGAAGCAGTGTCTCCTCTAGCAGTTACTTAGCAGATCCAATGAAGAGTGATTTATTTGTTTTGCCCCTGAAAACATCTTGGATTGTTTGGTTTTTGCAGAGTTGTTAGAAGCTAGAGAAGCTACATCTGTCCCATCTCGGTTCCAGATTTGTGCATCGCTTCGACACAGATCACCTGGACAGGTGTGGCTGAGATGTTTGCAGAAATAACAACTCTTAAATTAACGCATTTCTTCCACTGACATGAGAAATAAGAAGCTAACTGTCACAGCTTCTGTGTTTACTGAAAATTACACTGACAGGACGGACGTGTTAGTCGCCGCTGATTTGGTTTAAAGTGAAATAACCCCAAAATCAGTCCAGTATTTCTGATCACTGGCGTTTGGACATGAGAGAAAACTGAAATTTCGCTGCAAAAATTATGTTTTGTTTTCTGAAGTCTTTGCTTTTTTTTTTTCACGTGAAATTGTTTTAGTTTGTAAGATATAAATCTGCAGGCTTCTAAAAAATGACTCAAACTAAACAGTCTGAGACAAGAACATCTGGAGGCGGCAGTCACACGACGCTACTTTAAAGAGTTAAAACATTTAATTTTTCCCTCCAATTTTCTCACCTTTGACCAGACGGCCTGGTTGGAAAAAGGAGGATGTCGACTCTGATTTCGGAGTCCGAAACATCGGAGGGAAAATGTTCAAACAGGGAAGCCGGTGCCTTTAAACTCTGAAATAACAGACAGACGGAGTCTTAAATATCCTGCATCAAACTCTCTTACAGGCTTGTAGCAGCTGGTGACGTAATAACTTCTGATTAATGTAATAACTCATCAAAGTGACATCACATTATTGCATCAACTGGTGATTATAACCTTAAATAATGTAAAAAATCTATATTATAGTAAAGTGTAGTTAAGGTTATTTATGGCTCAATAAAACCCAGACAGTTTGTGTAATAATGTGATTCTGCAAAGTGATCAGATTTATGGCTTCATTCAGTTTGAAGTGAGTTTTTTTCCTCTCATGTTGATTTAAAGGGACTCAGTGTGTTTGTGAAAATGTCGCAACTTCAGGGAGAAAAAAAGGAAATTATTAAAATGATTAAAGGACAGCTGGTATATGTAGACGTCACTTTCAGATCAAAGTGTCTGGTTTGGGATGAAAGATGTAAAAATTAAAAATTAAACGATATTAAAGGCCTTATCATAGTTATGAGTTGAAATTTCATAATTACAGCAAAATGATATCATAATACCAGGTGAAGATTTTACAAGAAAACATCTGATAATTCCCAGAAAGTATCTCATAATTATGGAAAAAGCAATCTCACAAATATGAAAGGTCTCACAATTGTGATAAAAGTATTTCATAATTACAAGAAAAGATCTTATAATTAGGAGAGAAGTTTACCGTAATTACAGTAAAAAATCTCATAATTAATAATTAAACAAATCATAATTTGTCTCATAATTATATGATAGTTTTCTCACAATTATTCACTTCATGAATATTAAGAACATCCTATGATAGATATTATTTTGGTTTTTACTACAATTAATCCTAAACTTCAGCTTTTACGCAAAAAGATTTTTGCATAATTTGATATTCTGACGCCGTGTGATACGATTCCTCTCAGAAATAATCTATGATCAGTGTATCAGAACATAGAATTTATAATAATATCTGCCAAAATTTGGTGAAACCACTTATACTAAAGTTTGCTGATATAATGATACAAATGTCAATATTAATACAGTTAATTAATACAGACGCAGTAACTTTCTGATGAGTAATATTTATCCCGAACCAGGCGAGTGCAGAGCGACGCGTCCTGACGATCTGATGCATCTTCATCTTTCTGTCTGTCTGAGTCGTTTGTTTGTTTGTTTGTTTGTCTGTCTGACCGGGAGACGTCCAGCATGTCAGCTGACCTGTGCAGCTAATCAGCAGCAGCAGCAGCAGCTCTACTAACCGTCTTGCTCCAGGGCACTGCAGCAGCAGCAGCAGCAGCAGCAGGTATCAACCAGAGATCGCAGCAGCAGGGATTTAAACCTGCAACCTTCCGACCTGCCGACATGTCGAGCTCGGTCACACTTTGGAGATGTGAAAACATTCTGATTTTATTAACACCGCCGACCGTTTCCATCACTGTCGTTACTGTGATTATCAGCGTTTTTTCAGCGGGACGCGGAGCAGCTTCAGCTTTCATCAGCGGTTTGATTTCATTTAGATCAAAGACAGAAGCTTCTACTGGTCTCATTGGTCATGTTTACACCTGGTATTAAAAATGCGGCTCCACGTGCGTCCTGAGTGACCGCATGTGATCCGATCTCACTTCCCCGCTCTACATGCAAATAAACACGGACATCATTTCTGTGTTCAAGACCAACTTCGTTCGTTATTCGTCCAAAGTCGTGTTCAACTTGTTTGAAAACAGGATAAATATTCAGGATTAGCAGCGCGGCAAAACTAAAAACAGCTACGTTTAGCTTCTGAAATATTTTTTTTAGACAAACAAGCGATAAATTAATGGTTTAATTTCTATTCTAACTGTCGATTTGAAGAAGGAAACCTGTTAGAACGAGAAAAACAGGAAAAAACACGAGGTAGATTACGTTTTTAATTCACATGAAAAGCTAAATAATTAGTTTATCCTGTTATCAGACAAGTTGAACAGCTTTGGACGGAGGGTCCTGTGTCTGGTCTGGCGGGAAAGTAGAGGACGTCAGTTGAGTAGGTGGTCCTTCAGCGTGGTCCAGGACGCATTTGCATTTACTGAATGAATGTGGCCACATGCGGCCCAGACCACCTCCGCAATCCGTCCTCAACGCATCTTGGGTGCGTTTACACCTGTATTTACAGCTGTCCGCTTGTGATCGGATCAGCTGAGACAGGATGTTGATAGGTGTAAACAGGACCGTAGAGGCAGAAGAAGCAGAGAATCAGTCTGTGGAGCTCTGACTCTTCACACACATTATTACACTTTAAACTGTTTGATGTGATTCCTGTGAGACTGTTTAATTAGTAACATCCAAGGCGATCATGGTGTGAAGACATTTAACTTTGATGATTGTTGTGATAATATCGTTCATCGTGATATTTTTACCATGAAAATTTGATACCGGCGCGTCCCTACATGCACTCTGGCTTTTAATTTTTTATTTCACTTTTCAAGCTGTCGACCAATAACAAAGCGGCTTTTACTTTGCAGACGTCTTACCTCCTGTCTTATATAACAAAATGTTAAAAAAAAACAACAAAAAAACAACTTTAACTTGCTGATTTCTACGTTTCTTCTCTGGTGAAATCAAGCCGATGGTTTAATTGATGCTTAACGAGAGGAGGAAGTGTCGCGTAGTGTTTTTATTTAGTTTCCGCTGGAGATTGAAAACCGAAACAGCAATAAAGCTGCAGCATTTATCGAAGAGGTCGCAGGTTCAATCCCCCGCTGCAGCCAAGTGCCCTGCAGCAAAATTTAAAAAAAAAAAAAAAAAAAAAAAAATGCATCTGCACACTCGTTTCACATTCGAATATATCGACTTAAAACTCAAAAAAAGTGCAAGTTTACTGTTGGAAAAGAAAGTTTTATTTTACATATGACTTTTACATTTTTTTGTGTGTTTGCTGAGTTGTGAAGAATCTGTGAGTGAAGCAGAAGTGAAGATCAAACCGCTGAGCGTCACACACACAGAAACACCACACTGTATATTTTAATGCACCGGACTGCAGTTCAGAATTAAATTTAAGGGATTTTTGACTTGACTTTGTGTTGCAGGTTGTTTTATTGGTTGATTACAGTCAGCACAGAGGAGACGCGTGTATTTAAAATAGATTATTGTGTTTGCTGTTGTAATTTATATATGGCTGTGATTTCAGTTGTAAATGTTTGTTTTTTTAAGAAAACACAGAAAATAAAAAGACAGGGATGAACCTGAACGTCTGATTCTGTGCTGGTTTGTTGTTTCTGTCATTTGGGAGATAAATATTATTTATTGCTTTAAGTTTATAGATGATTGTCAAAAAACAGAATTATGTAAAGCAGCAGCTTCACAGCGTTGTCAAGTTGCACAGAGTTACTGCAATCTGACGAACTTCCATTTAAAATAAAGTGTAGTTAGCACTAAATGTACAGTATATTGTGATATAGAGAACTTTGTTAATTTCCCAATGGAAAATTATAAAGTTAAAGCAGCAAAGTCTCGTAAATCCCAAGACAATAAACATTTGAAATAAGAAATATTAAAATTTCAGCTTAAAACTCTGGAAAAAAATTTATATATATTTGCAATTTTGTATTTGTGCAACCTGCACTTTGCACGTTGCACAAATTTTAGGTGTGTTTGACACTGGCCTCATAATGTTTATTCCCTCCTTTTAAAAAAACAAAACATATTGATATTATATTTATTATAACAGTGCTAAACTTCAAATGTGTCACCAGGAAAGTTGATAATGTAATTTAATTTATATCTTTAAAGAGCAGAACATCAGTTTACTTCAACATACATGTCACAGGCATGTTTAAAACTGCTTAAAGTAGCTTATAAACATGACGGCTTATTATTAATTCTCAAGTTAATAATTATATATTCTCTATATAAATTCAAACTTTAACTGTAACTGAACTATTTACTCGCCTCGCAGTCACTTTATGTAATGTACTGCATCACTGCACCAGTGTATATCTGCATATCTACATCCTGTTTATCTTGTAAGCTGCTCATAGTCATTTATATTCTGCACATCAGCACTTGATGAATAAATTGCCCTTCTGGTTGGATGCCAACTGCATCTCGTTAAGTACTTGTTCGACGACAATAAAGTTGAATCTAATCTAAAAAAAAAATGATTTAAAGTATTGTGGTCAAAAGAGTTTGTGTATTTCAATTTGTGGAATACAGAACTGAAGCAAAGTCCAAATACAAATCAGTTCAAGGAGATGGTGCAGTGATGAGGAAGTAGGTCAGTAGGATGAACGTTGAGGTAAAGTTACATCTGACTGATGCTGATATTTAGGTTTTATATAACAGCTTTGGGGTAGATGTGAGTTAAATATATTATGAATATTGAGTTAATTGTGTTATGAAGAAGAAGGGTCAGACCATATAAACTTCTTCCTTCTCCTTTTCAGACGTAATATTTGCTGCATATGTTTACTGTTCATTTTATTTGTTATTCTTATTTTTTTTTAAATTTGTTACATGATAGAAATAAACATACAAGTATACATGATGTACAAATTTACCTTCAGATCAAACTGCAGTCATTTATTTATTTATAATCCTGCAAAATTATGGCGTTTTTTTTGCGTGTTATTTTGAAAGTTGTGACCGGATATTACGTGTTCCAGTTTCGCTGACTTGACACTGATGGTGTTTTTTTTTTTTCGGCTCGTGTTCAGCATCATCGTGTAACGAATTAAAGCAACGTAACACCCAAACCCGGAGAGACTCCAGTATGTAACCCGCACGGCTGACTGGGTTCACTGTGGGAGAACCAGTAAGGAGGCTGCTGGGAGAACTGGGACAGCGGACCGCATCAAACTGGGTAACCAATGTTTCCTTACAGGTCTTTAAAAACGTTCAGACACCGACGACGGGGGAGGAGGAAGAGGGGAGGAGGAGGAGGGATGTAGAAACACCTCAGCTCTGCCTCCTCTCATCCTTCGCTGTTAACCGACGTCACTGACGCCGAACTCCGTTTACAAATTTAGCAATTCTGTGTTTCCTGACAATTGTAGATGCTTAAGTCAGATAAATTATCCCGAAGAGGCTGTGAAGTATTAGAAGCCACTTTGTGATGCGATGATATATTTATATACATATACAAACATGTTATCTTCCAGTCTGGACGTAATTTGAACCGTCACCCCCGTTCAGAACCAGTTCACACCGCTAATGAAGCCGAGCGGCAGCATGAACAAACCCGCTTAATAAATTGAAAGTTTTAGTGAAAGACTCACAATTTTGTGAGGTAATTTTAAGCCGAATTTTAAAGTAGAATATACAGATACAGAAACGCTCTTCGTGATTGTATCAGCCGGTGTGTATTTCTGCTCCTAATCAAAAATATCTTTAAATCTTTCAATTTTGAACCGAGTTTGGTTGTGTTGTTTTCTGAGCGCAACCTGCGCATTATTTGTGCAGGAATAGACGACCTGTAATGACGGCAGTGACGTGTTTTGGTTAAAACTGTCATATATATATATATATATTTATATGGGTTATCGTTATATTAAACTACATCAGATTTTTTGCGGTGGCAGAAGGGTGAAGGTGCGTTTATTTTCAGACACTGAGCAGCGCGTTTCCTGCTGGGCGGGGCTCCTGGTGGCGCTGTCCGGCAACGTGGTGCTGAAACTGTACATTACCTAAATAACGTTTTAGTTCATGAAATATACATTAACATAGATATTTATGACGATCATGAACTGTGTAACGAGTTGAATCAGCCTGACTTAAAGCTGTATGAGTCATTGCTTACTTAAATAAACTTTAAAACAATCTTAAATTTAAGATAAATAAGTCCAGGTATATTTTAGGACTGTTACTAACAATTCTTTTCATGATGGATTAATTTATAGGTTTGTTTTTTCTCCTTTTTGATTAATCTATTAGTTATTAGTCAATGAAATGTCAGAAAATAGTGTAGAATAGGATATAATAGATGTCATCAGGGTTTTTTTTGTGCAATTAACAATCCAAAACTCAAAGATATTTAATTTAACAATCATATAAATCACAGATAAAAGCAGAACAGCTTCATTTGAGTGTCTGGAACCAGAAAATGTTTTAGATTTTTTTGCTTAATAAAGGACTTAAACAAGTAATCAATAATCAAAATTTTCACCTCTATTACTGTGTATCTTCTCATCTTCTTACATGATATTAAATATAGTTTTAGACCTAAACAATCATTTATTTCATGTATTATTTTATATGTTTTGGTAGCTTTTCACTGTCAGTTTTTCTCATTGTGTTCTGCTTCCTGATGACGTTAAATTATATCTATTATATGGATATATTCTGTCATTATTTTAAAAGTTCTTTGCACAAATATAATTTAATTTTTGAGCACAGCTAGTTATATCACATGACACATTGGTGTAATTCTTGTAACTTTGTGCAACATTAATCACGTCATGTTTTTCGTAATATGTATATTTTCATTCTCGTGCCCTTTGTAAAATGTTCACTTTGAGAAAATGAAGACTGTGATAATTAGTCATGTGACTCAGATGTATTTATCACAGCTGTGAGTACTCAGCAGTTGTACTGAGCGAACCTGAAGAAGCTACAGGTGAAACGCGTTGTTCACTCTTAATAAAGTCACAGTAAAGTCGTTACAGTGTGCAGTGCTGGTTAATTTTGATTTTCACCTTATATGCTCCTGCGACCAACCAGCACCTGTCTGAAAATACTGGCTGTGCACGAGGAGTTCTGTCCTAGTTATATCACAGTTTGAAAACTTGGGGTTGTTTTTTTTTCATTTTTTTGGTTATGACCTTGTGAGTAAACAACAAGGTTAAACTCCTGTTTTCTGTTTCCTGTCAGTGTGTCTGAAGCTTTGTGTTTGTGTTTCAGACTCTCAGACTCTCGTTCACCATGTGGGAGAAAATGTTTCTGCTGCTGCTTCACACTGTGGAAGGTACAAAAACATCTGCAAACATCATGTTAGTTTGTTAGTTTGACATCAAGTTGGAGGCCGTTTGTCTGCAGTTTTTATTGATGAGAACTTCAGAAATTTCATATTATTTCAAGATATCCTGATATCCCCCAAAAAAATCCTACATTTCCCATGATGCAACTTTTCTTTCATTTGAACCTCCCTGCTGTTTTTATTTCCTGTAAAGGTCTCTTTGTTACTCATTGTATCTGCCTCCTTTGATTCGTTTCTTTTTGGTTTTTTTGTATAAATACATTTTTAATGTATTTAAAACTGGATAAATGTGAAGGCAGCTGGAAACTTTATGGAGAAAATTGACATGTTAAAAAATGAAACTGCAGTTAAAATAAAATCTAAATTTCCCTGCTTGGGAAACCAAGGCCAAGCTGACATAACCCTGATGACATCACTATGACATCATCTGAGTTACTTTTTCAAATTTTAGCTGTAGTGGCGTCTCAGTGCTGGCAGGGGGCGACCTTTTCTGAGGCGGTGGTGTCTCCGGCGGTGGAGAGCAGCGGTATCCTGCGGGTGCCGGGCGTGGCGTCGCTGCCGCAGTGCGTGGCGGCATGCTGCGACCTGCCGGGTTACGACCTTGCCTGGCTGTTCGAGGGCCGCTGCTACATACTGACCTGCCAGCAGAGGGAGAACTGCCAGCCCCGAGAGAGACCTGGCGCCGACTCCGTCCTCGCCTTCCTGCGACGGACGTCGCCACAGACGCTGGTGCTGCAGTCTCTGGTGCGAGGCGAGCCGTACGGCGGCCGCTGGGGGCCCCTATCCCGGTCCTCCGAGGCCCCCGGGGACCTGGAGGCCCTCAAGGACATCGCCCTCTTTGACGGGCCCCAGCAGGACTTCTCAGACCCCGGTATGCTGGATGTGGAGTACTCAGAGGAAAACCTGGAGGAGCGCGGTGGCGGCGGCGGTAGAAGAGGAGGAGCAGAGGCCGAGATGATGACCGATCAGCCGTCCCTGAAGGGAGGAGACAAGTTCAACCAATCAGAGGCAGAGGGAGGCTCAGAGAGGGGGCCGACGGAGAGCAGCGTGGCCCAGAATAGAGCCTCCTCTGAGGGGAATCTCAGCCGGGGAGACGAGGACAGAACCAGGAGACCAACTGATGCAGCTGCTGCAGAGAAAACAGTGAGTGATGATTAAAGAAGATTTTCACCATTTTACACTGCAAATACTAAAAAACTACAGCTTCAAAACATCATGTGATACTCAGCAAGTGAGTGACACATGCTGCAGCTAATGATTTTTTTATATTGAAGATAAATCTATGATTGTATTATGTATATTTGTTGGAGGTTTTATTCACATTCAGAACGACAGAAACATCAACATGAAGAGAGAAACAACAGAAAGATTCTCAGTTCTCATGTTTGTTTGCTTCTTACAGACCGAATCACAGAGCAGCACTGATTCTACATCATCACCGTCGCTACGGAAACCAACAACTTCTTCCACACAAGACGACCATATAAGGACTTCACCCTCCACCGCTGCCACGCCCCACTGGACCAGCAACACGCCCACACAGACAGGTGACCGGACGATGTCAAACTGAATCTGAAAAGTTCTGATCATAATAGTGACTGTTTTATTTTTCTACAAACAAAAATTTAAAATAAAGAAGATTTGAAAGCTGTTGTAATCACATAATTCTACACGTATAGATTCTAAATTTAACCATAAACCGAACACTGACCAAAGAAAATCATGTTTCTATATATTTTTCTTCACAGTCTTGAGCTGAAATTCCTCTGTTAGATATTTGACCTTCAGTCTGATGATTCTCTCTTCCTTCACCTGTAGATCAACCCCTGATTGTGTCCTTGGGAAACCCCGTAGACCGGACGCTGCCCACAGTTAAACCTGACGCTTCACTTCCCTCTGAACCCACGACTGGTACTGAACACAAACACACAATCACACCAACTATATTTACTGTTTTATAACAGTTCTTATATTTGTAGATAAAAATATACATTTCTCTGCCATATGTGTCCATATTCAAAACATATATGGTGAACAATATAAGTATCACATATGTTAAAAAGTATAAAGTGTAATATGTGTAATTTTGTAATATTTGGCATATATTTGACCTAAATATGCTTACATATATGTGTTTTATAATTATGTAACATACATCTGTTGCACATATGTGTTTTGTAATTTGAGGGCATCGATTATGAGTCTGCTGACCGCGGGCCGGCTCCGTATTGTTGAGATGTTTCTGTAAAGAACTAAAAAGTCAACCTCATGGTGGCGCTAGATTCATCCTCTGGGGAAAAATGAACGTCTGAACAAAGTTTCATAACAATCCATCAGATATTAGTTGAGATATTTCAGTACCACTGTACCACAGTGGTGGACAGACTGAAAGGTGTAGCATAACCTTGAAATTGTGAAATAATCCAAAATATTTTGACAACTCAGCTCAGTATTATTACATGATATTTCATCCTGCTTCTATTTACAATGAAAAAGTTTATTGTTGCTTATTTTTTATTTCATCCCAGCAGTTTTTTTAAAAGAATCTCAGTCTGCCTTCATTTTACAACAGCATTTTCCTCCTAATGACCATTATTATTGTTTCCTAATGCTGCTTTTATTACATTACATTAACATTTATTAAGTCTTAATCTGTCAATTAAGACAAACAGGGCAGAGCCAGTTATGTTATTGGCCGTCACACACTTTAAAAAAAGCAGCTTCTCTGGGCTCACTGTTTAAAAATTCTATAATACAAAAAGTAATAATTGTCTCGTTAACATTTGTAAAGGCGTCTCTTACATAATGGCGGTCGATGGAGAAAACGCTTTTTGGGCTGCAGGAGATTTTTTAGTTGTAATACCACAGTTGGCCTCTGGGACAGGTTGGCAGTGTGACACATTATAACAATTCTGTCAATATATCTATCTGTAATATATGTATCTATCAATACATTTACATGCATATCTATTGTGGTGTATTTTCATTAAAAGTCATTGGTGTGCTTAAAGACAATATTAAGCTATGCAGATTGATTTTATAAGCTTATAAGCAATAAGGGCTAGTGTGATACAATTTGTATTGGTGTAGTTATAATCTCATGAACCATATTTAATCACACTGTACGTATAGAGGCACGGTAGAAGAATCATAATCATACACTGGAGAAATTTGAGTGTGTTTGTATTACATGTCACTTTGCTTGGGTCTGCATTAAAGTCTTCACCTTTTAAAAAAAAATATACTCTCTGGAGGAGATCAGGAAATAAGGGTGTAAAATGACTAGAATAACTTATAAGAAAAATAAAAGGCCAGAAGACAACTTGGCAATAATGGTGTAAAATGATTCCCAATACTTATATATAAAAATTGGATATAATCAGGTAGAGTTGAATATGCCAGTACATATCCTCAAACAGCTCAAAACCCTGTTTTGAAGAGTTTTGACCAACAACGAGTGACGGAGATAAAAGTAACATAATAATTGGTCAAAAATTAGGGAGGGTGGATGATAAGGTGTGACCTAAGCCGACCCAAGGACATAAAAACAATGCCCCAAAGAAAAAACCTTTGGAGCGATTTGGTTCGTTGTAAAGTGCTGATTGCTCCCCTTTTTTGCCGGCAGTAAAGAACACTTTGCTACTTGGACCTCTGACTCCCTTTTTATTTTCAAAGGAGAGTTTTTTGCTCTGGTACATTTTTCTGCAACAATTTGATACAACACCATCTATTTATACACATGTAAACTATCAATATGAGTCACAGACTGACAGAGTTGATGCTTTACAGATGCAGTAAAGTTGTTCCAGTCAGCAGTCAGAGCTCCACCTGCTACCCAACCTCTGACCTGGACTGTGACCTCTGACCCCGCCACCACCCCTCCTCCCAACACCAACTCCCCAACAACAACCACAGCTACGCCCTCCACTACGACCGCCGCCGAGTCTGGTAAATAATAAATACACTGAATATACTCATCTCATAGATGACAAACTTATAAATAACAGCAAAGTAACAGAACATGTAAACATACAATAATTATCTCTTTTACTCTCCCTTTGTTCAGTATCAGAGGTCGGTGGGTCAAACCGTGGTCCGGTGGCTGTTGTGGGTCCTGACAGGAAGTTGTTTCTCCCAGTAAGCAGCTTGTTACTGGATGGCAGCGGCAGCACTGACGACCGCGCCATCATCAGCTACCACTGGGACGCCATCAGGTAGGTACATTTATTATTATTATTATTATTATTATTATTGTTATTATTATTTTACTTCTGTCCTCTTCTTAAATGTATTTAAATGTTTTTTTTTATTATTTTCTTTTTTAATTTGTTTGCCACTTTGAGCTGCATTTCGTGTATGAAAGGTGCTCTATGAACTTTTAGATTTCACCTTTTCTTTTAATTATGAGAGATGTTTAAATACTTTTCCTAAACTGTATTTATTTATGCTGCTTTTATGACTGATTTGCTTGTTTGTTTGTGTTTACTGGTTCACAAAGAAGCTCCTAACAGAAATTAAGTTGTTTGAATTTGAATTGAGTATAAATAAAGTTTATTATTGTTATTATTAGTAGTAATAGTAGTATGTATCTGAACCATTTGACTAGTCATGTAAATGTTTTAATTGTAAATAAATAATAAAGTTATAGCTTTATAACTGGAAAAATAGATTAATTCAGTTATTTATTTATTTGTTTGCACATTTAAAAAAGTACAATTTGTGTTAGAAAAATTATATATGATTCGATTTGTACACATCCACATATTATAAGAACCATACTTTTACCTGCATATACTCAGCTCTACATGAGTTTAAAGTAAACAAAAAAAAATCAAGACAAACAGAATTACAATAAACAACAATAATGAGGGCTGCTACAAAATTAAGAAAATAACGAAAAAATATATAAATATAAATATAGCTATAACTACTATATATATATATATATATTAGATGAATAGATTAATAACTCTGTCATGTTTTTCCAGCGGTCCTCCGGGATTAAAGCTGGAGGGCGGGGACCAGGCGGTTGCCACGGCGACAGGCCTTCGGGTGGGCCGCTACACCTTCAGATTGACTGTCAGTGACCAGGAGGGGGCGACAGACAGCGCCTCACTGACTGTCCGGATCCAGGAGGGTGAGACGGTTTAGATTTCATGAGTTCTCCACAAAACAAAACATTTTTTTAAACATCGTTTAAACTATTTTTAATTCATCAATAATAGAATAATCTTTGTTTTTTTTTTTCCTTCCTCCTGCAGCCAGAAGTCTTCCTCCCGTCGCTCACGCCAGCGGCAGCCACACTCTCACTCTGCCTAACAACTCTCTGGTCCTCCGAGGCTCCATGACCGACGGAGACCAGACGGAGGTTCACTACCTGTGGGTTCGAGACAACCAGAGTCCTGCTGCTGGGGTCAGTCCACACCGCTGACTGCTGATAGATTATATATGATAGATTAGATCACAGTAGACAGATTAGATTAGGATTAGATCAGGCTGGAGTGTGGGTAGATTTACATTTATATTTGACTAAACTGAGTAGATTCAATTCATTTATATCAGATTAGAATAGAGTAGATTAGTATTAGATTATATTAGGCAAGGGAAGTTTATTAGTTTATTTTATATGACACACTTATCAACAGAAAATAGTTTCATCATGACATGACCTAACCCTAACCCTTCATTGTATTTAATCACATTTTAAATTTAAGGAAGAAGTTTTTAATTAGATTTCTTCAAAATAAGTTTGACTAAATTAAATCCTTTATTTTTTTGACATTTAGATTTTATTAGAAAGTTTTTCTGTTGAGAAATACGCTGTATGATTCTGCAGATATGTTCCTAATTAAATCCTTTTTAAGATGTTTAAGTCATTTCTAAATTGATGGTGTGATAAAATGTGTGTCTGCAGGATGTGCTGTACGACTCGGACACTCAGGCTTCTCTCTACCTGTCCAACCTGGTCGAAGGCACCTACCTATTCCAGCTGAGGGTGACCGACGCTCAGGGACGCTCCAGCACCGCCACGGCCACCGTGGAGGTCCGACCAGGTAGGACGGAGACACAGACTGAAAAGCTGAAGGACTCTTTCAGCTTCACCTGGTCTGAATCAGGCGTAGTTGTTGTTTACGGTAGGTTTTGAGTTTGTCTGCAGCTTTGTGATGCTCAGTTCAGTTTTACTGACACAACACCAGCAGCTGTCTCCCCTCCTGTTACCCAGACCGCTATCACTTTCTTTATATAACCAGGAGTGCAGAAGTTTGATTGCTTACACTGTGCAAGTTTTGTATTTCAAGAATTATATATAAGAAAGAATTATATAAAAGAAAGAAGGAAAAAAAAACTTAAAAACATACCTAAATATATAAATATTAAAATGTCAGTATGTTAGGTACTAGGGGTGTGCCCGAATACAAATATGTTATTCAGCAAAGCACAAATAGTGGGGTTTTTACGAATATTTGTTTCATACAAATATTTTTGAAATTATTTGTTTTAGGGGAAAAAAACAAAAAAACAAGACAAATACCAGCGCACAGGTCGGTTACATCACTATCTCAGTGACTCTCCTCTGCTCCGCTGTGACGTCTATCAGCAGGTCTCAACGAGGGGAGTCACATCCACCTGCTACATGACGCACATTTCCTTATTTGGACATCAGTCGCCGGAGTTGGGGGTGTTCCCCAGAGATAAAGCTGAGCCTTCTGACACGTGCTTCATGAACAGTTATTGTAACACTTTAATTTTCTAAAATTAAAAGCCCGATAAAAACAAAAACAGGATTTTTAAGCCTCTTTCCACCTTTATTTGAATACAAATACAAATAATTTTGCTGCCTCAACAAATACAGATACAAATACAAATACTGGGCCTTCTGCACATCCCTATTAGGTACACCTTTACACCTTACAGTTTTTATTTAATCTGTTTTTAGAGATTAAATAAAATCTAATATTTAGTCTACCATATTCATACTGTCTAAGTGGGACAAAATATTAGAAACACCTCTCAGTATAACCTGATACGGTTCAACAGCACTACAAACTGCAGCCTCCAAAACAACCATAAAATAAATCAACACCTACTTGCAAACTGATTATTATAAACCTGGATAAATGTCAGATTTATTATTATAATTTGTTATAGATGTAACATCGGTGCTGTGCAACAGAAAAATAATACAGTCTATTTCAAAACCAGAACATCCCACCCGACCCATCACAGAAACCAGAGGCTAAATATAAAGTAGCTTGATTAGAAATAAAGGGAAAGTGAAAAAAGCAACAATCTCTCACATGGAAATCAAAGCCTTTCCACTTCATCCAGAATCAGCTTTATTGGCCTCGTATGTTTACACGTGAAAGGAATTTGTTGTGTGTGAGCTTGAGAGCCACAAGAAACAAAGTTCAGGAAAGAGACACGTGGACATAAAGCAAAATATACACACAGCTTCTTGGGTTTTACTGACTAGTGAATACTGTAGATAGATGCATGTACAGTAGATGATACATTGGGAGCTGCTGGTCATTGGTCCGATCTAGTCGGCCTTATTGTGTGAAGACGTCTATTTGCTCTTACAGCATCATAACTCACTGAATCTTTAATAAGTCAATCAGTTTATACAGAATAAATACAGAATACTTTGTTGATCAAAAATGATGTTTTTATACCAAAATACTTGTGTTTAATGCAAAGTAACAGTAGGTGGATGTTACTACAACAAATTCATTTATTTATAAGTATATTCTGTTTTTATTATAATATGTTATAGTTAAACCTTATAAACGTTGTGAGATGACTGAAGTGTGTCCCTGCCGTGTCTCCGTAGAGCCCGGCGGGGGGGAGGAGGTGGAGCTGGAGATGCTGGTGTCGGTGTCTCAGGTCAGCGTGGCTCAGAGGGACACGGTGATCCGACAGCTCGCCGCTCTGCTGCATGTCCTCGACAGCGACATCCAGGTCCGAGCGCTGCAGGGACACTCCCACCTCAGGTACCAGTTCTGACTGGTTCACTGACTGGTTCACTGACTGACCAGCTGATTTTACCACCTGACTGACTTTATTTTACAGGTCCCTTCATTTCATACTAAGTTTCTGAGTAACTTGCAGGTATTTAGTGGTTCATTTTTAGGACATTTTACAAATTATAAGAAAAATGGAAACAAGTTTTAAGTTGGTTTAGTGTTGTTGTTAATTTGCAGTTAAATAGTTTGTTATGTTCTCTGTGTAGCACGGTGCTGCGGTTCTCGGTGCGGGGCCCCTCGGGGCCGCTCTCTGGCTCCAAACTGGTGGGTTTGCTGAGGAACCAGCTGCTCAGAGAGAAGAGCGACTACCTGCTGTTCAGAGTGCTGAGAGTCGACACCGTCTGTGAGTTCAAATAGTTCACAGAAAGCTAATCCAGACTTCTGATCTTCTTTCAATTTATGTATTTGCATCTTGCTCATTTTCACCCTCCGCTCTGTCTCTGCACTTTCCTTCTGATCTATTAATGTGATCATTTCATCACCACTGACAGTTCTTATTAAGTGATCAAATAGTCAGTTAGGGTTACAAGTGAAACAAAATATTGTCCTGAGTCACTGAAACTAGAAATGTGGAAAAATCCACTTTGACTACATTCAAATATAATTGAGTTTTAGCTCATGATTATGGATCCATAATCATAACTTGTGTTTTTCTAAGATTCCTCTTATTGTAATGGAGAAGCAGATAAAGTAAAAGACAGCGAAACATCACAGCTCCTCTGTTTCCACCTCAGTGTGTTTCCAGGTGTGTTAAGTCGTATAAAGGCTTCTGTGTCTCCAGAGGGAGCTGATGATGTCACTGATGATGTCACTTGAGTCAGTATCAGTTGGAGCTGAAGACTAGTTTGAAAAGTAAACTGGCCTCAGTGTGGCCTCGTCTCTGCTGGAGGCTAGCAGCTCCAGGCTACGTTAGCTGCTACTAGCATAACACACCACAATCTCCAACTGAACTGTCAGTGGTCAAGTTGCATTGTGGGTAATGTAGTCGCTAGGCGTGAGAAAAAAAAGATTAGAATAAAAAAGACAGTATCTGTAGTTCTGCTGCATTGATTTTTATCCCTTTTAAAAAAAAAACTGTCCATCATGAGTTTGATGATGTTTAAAGAACAGGTTCACAATTTTCAACGTCTTTCTACCATCTTTTTTTGTCGCTCGTCCTTCAGTGATCATTTCATCACCACTGACAGTTCTTATTAAGTGATCAAATAGTCAGTTAGGGTTACAAGTGAAACAAAATATTGTCCTGAGTCACTGAAACTAGAAATGTGGAAAAATCCACTTTGACTACATTCAAATATAATTGAGTTTTAGCTCATGATTATGGATCCATAATCATAACTTGTGTTTTTCTAAGATTCCTCTTATTGTAATGGAGAAGCAGATAAAGTAAAAGACAGCGAAACATCACAGCTCCTCTGTTTCCACCTCAGTGTGTTTCCAGGTGTGTTAAGTCGTATAAAGGCTTCTGTGTCTCCAGAGGGAGCTGATGATGTCACTGATGATGTCACTTGAGTCAGTATCAGTTGGAGCTGAAGACTAGTTTGAAAAGTAAACTGGCCTCAGTGTGGCCTCGTCTCTGCTGGAGGCTAGCAGCTCCAGGCTACGTTAGCTGCTACTAGCATAACACACCACAATCTCCAACTGAACTGTCAGTGGTCAAGTTGCATTGTGGGTAATGTAGTCGCTAGGCGTGAGAAAAAAAAGATTAGAATAAAAAAGACAGTATCTGTAGTTCTGCTGCATTGATTTTTATCCCTTTTAAAAAAAAAACTGTCCATCATGAGTTTGATGATGTTTAAAGAACAGGTTCACAATTTTCAACGTCTTTCTACCATCTTTTTTTGTCGCTCGTCCTTCAGTGTGTTTGCTCCGCTGTTCGGGGCGTGGCCAGTGTGATCCAATCACAAAGGAGTGTACCTGTGACCCCTTCTGGACGGAGAACCTGATTCGTCGTTACCTTGGCGACGGGGAGAGTAACTGTGGTAATTATTGCTGCTTCACATCTTTCCTTACAAAGTGTCATGGTGTTTTCCATTAAAGATAATTAAACTTTGTAAAATGATTAAATGTTCATTGTTTGAAATCCAAGAGAAGCTCATATTGGTTTTGAATTGCATATAAATAATTTTAAAGCTGCGACAATTAATTGACCTAAAGAAAATATCAGTGACTATTTGGATAATCGATTTTAAGTCTTTTTTCAAGCAAAAATACTGAATATTTGTTTGCTTAGTCTGCTTTTCCTCGTCTTAACTAATTGTAATCTGAACATCTTTTGGTTTTAGACTGTTAATTGGATAAAATAAGACATTTAAAGACGTCATCTTGGGCTCTATGAAATTGCGATGGACATTGTTTTCTGATGTCTAAAGCCCCAGAGGATCAATCGTTAGTTGCAGTCCTAAATAACTGAGTCATCTACAGCAGGTTTAATGCTGATTTTATCCTGTCAGAGTGGAGAGTCCTGTACGTCATCCTGACCAGCTTCATGCTCATGGTCTTCATCCTGTCAGTCAGCTGGACCTTCATCTGCTGCTGCAAGAGGTGAAACACTGTTTTATATAAAACTACTCCTGTGACACTAAAGTTTAACTGCTGTGTATCTGAACACACTGTGTTTGCTGACTGTGTTTAGGAGGCGACAGACCAAAGTGAGGAAGAAAACCAAATACACCATCCTGGACAACATGGACGAACAGGAGAGGGTGGAGCTCAGACCCAAATTCAGTGAGTCACTTCTCTTAAGCCCTTTTCAGACATGGAATATGTAACATTGCTGGCTTTATCTGTTTATGTGATGGACTGGTTCACAGTTTTTTCAAGTGTGTGTTAAACCAGCAGTCAGGTGTC
Source organism: Thunnus albacares (assembly GCF_914725855.1). Taxonomy (NCBI): domain Eukaryota; kingdom Metazoa; phylum Chordata; class Actinopteri; order Scombriformes; family Scombridae; genus Thunnus; species Thunnus albacares. Next base: position 33,438,653 of record NC_058113.1, read on the forward strand.
CATAGTAACAGTGAAAGAGGTTTTCCTCGCTGTAATTATTCCTCCTGTTCATACTGGATATTAAAAGATCCTTCAAATGTGCTTTCAATGGAAGTGATGGAGGATAAAATCCACAGTGTGTCCACACAGTCATTTAAAAGTCTGTGTGAAGCTTCTATTCAGCTTCATCAGTCTGAGTTAGTCATATCAAGTGGATATCTGACACATTTACAGTCTTTTTAGCATCAAATTCCCTCTTTGTGTTTCCTCGGACAGTGTTTCCCTGTTGAGCTGCAGGTGGAAGTATAGTAACAAAAAGAGGAACTTTGGCACTAAAAAGACTAACGTTGAAAGATATCTACTTGATTTGACTCATTTGGACGCTGAAGCTTCATATCAGCTTCAGATAAACTTTTAAATACATTTTTGCACAGGAAGAGGACTGTGGATTTTGTCCTCCATCACTTCCATTGTAAGGTCATTATGAAGGGATCTTCTAATGGTCAGTATGAACAAGAGGAATGATTACAGCAAGAAAAAGAGGTTTCACTGTTCATTTGGGTTCCTGACTGTTGTTTTAAGACAGCCTTGAAAAATTGTGAACCCCTCCTTTAATGCAATACTGATGTACCCATATAGTCTTTATCACTGTAACAATTTCCTACTCTCCATTTGACAACGGCTGAAATTCCAGTGTCTTGTGTTTATGTGCAGGATTGAAAAGTTTCTCCACCAGGGGGAACATTAGAGCCTAATCATCCCTGGTTGACGCTGGAAGTGTTACTATATTGTCGTTGATATCACGGCAGAAAATAGAGCAGGGGCAACACCACAGTGGTCTGAATCTGCTGCTGACGACCTTACTTTCTGATAACTGCCTCCTCCTCTTTTCTTGGATGCATAGTGTAAATTTCTGAGGACTTGCACAACCAACACTCCAAAGAAATGCAGGACATGCAAAGTAGCCATGATGTACGTGTAAACGCGTTATTAAAAGCAAGTATATCAGCAGCCTAAGAGATGGGGGACAAAATCCACAACCTTCCAAAGTTTAACTGAAGCTAATATGAGGCTAAATTGAGACGGTATCTTCCAAAGTTGCCTTCTACTTAGTATAAAACATAAAGGAACCATAGGACAATATCATTAAATACCTTCCTGGATATTTGTTTAGCTTAGAATATCAGTACAGCACCCAAAAATCAGAAAGATTTATGTAAAAAAAAAAAAGTTTTGAAACTGAAGCTTTACTCTAAAAGAGGAGGCAGGATTGCAGATGTAGAATGAGTTATCGAAATAAAAATACCTAAAGTTACACATGAGAAGGCTTCAAAACACTAAAATTAAATGCAGGAAACTATGACAGCATGTATAAAAGGTATAAAGGATGTTCAGAATCAAACCTTTCCTCTCTGCAGGTATCAAACACCGCAGCACGGAGCACAACTCCAGCCTGATGATGTCGGAGTCGGAGCTGGACAGCGATCAGGACACCATCTTCAGCCGGGACCGACCCGTCCGCAGCAGGAACCGGCTCAGCGCCCAGGCCGCCCGCAACGGAAACGCCTTCGGATGACGAGACGTCCTGGTGACATAGACAGGACTCTTCTGGGATGTTGAGGCTTTGCTTTCAGGCAGCAAGACATTTAACTTCTTAAAGATTGAAGGACTTCATTACCCAGAAATCCTGTGTTGTGAGGTCAGTAAAATCAAGTAGTGTCCCATTTCAGGAAAAAAAATCCTTCGAAGAACGTGAGGACTTAAGGCCAGGAGGACGGACATGTGACTCCTTACACAGGATGCAGGGGTTGGAGAATCCAAATTCGGGTAAAGGAACACGATATTTGGAGGACGCTTTGGAATACAACGACCTCTGCAACCTGTGTTCACGTATTCGGTCTTGAAATGTGGACTTAAGGAAGGATTAAACTGAAAGACTGACATTAAAGTCACATGAGAAGATGATTATCAGCTTCATCTTCTTTGCATCCAGTACAGAGAAAGGTCCTGGACGTGTTACGCCATGATTAGCATAAACGCTGGAAGCAGGGGGAAACTGCTAGCCTAGCATTTGCAAAACAGAAAAAATCCACCTTCAACAACTTCAAAGTTATGTGATTCACATGTTCTACCTTGTTAGTCACCACTCCATCCAGGAGTCAGCAGGGTTTTGTTGACAAGAGCAAGAGGTCAACTTAAAAGGGAACTCAAAGCTAATCAGCCCTAAATTAGTGTTTTAAATATCTAAAAACTTTTGGTATCAGTATTGGAAATATTGGCAAAAATGTCAGTATCATACCCTGGTACTGGAAAAAACTCAGTCACATGACTTATTATAATTTCCTCTTTATTTTCCATTAATATCCATAGTCAGTAATACAAAAGTAAGATATTTTTACATCAACTATGACTACAACAGCGTATATTACAATTAACATCAATTACACTTTGTATTAAAAGCACAATCTGCTGTACAAACCCAAAGATCATAAACTGTCAGTACTGAACAACAGGGGATGGCGTATTATGTCATAATATTCATGGATATTATTTACTGTTGTATAATCATCTCTTAAATAGATATTTATGTTGAACACTTTGCTCTAATTAGCAAATTTGGGGGTCAACTGTAGAAAAATATTACTTTATTAGGCTTCTGTAGGAGGACATCTGGGCCCGTTCCAGATAGATTTTAAACTCCTGGCTCGTTTCAAATCAAACCTTACTTACAAAGAACGGGGCTTAGCTCAGTCATCATGACTGTAATTTGTGCTACTCAGCTGCTGAAAACTAGATTACTTAATAAACCTAAATTACCCCAAAAACACAGGACTATTGTTCAACACTGTAAGAATAATCAATCACATGGCACTTAGGAGACGACATGGCAACCAAGGTTTTTTCTGTTTTCAGGTATCAGGTATTAGTTTTTCAACACAAACCTGCCCAGGATTAGAAATTCACATCAATCTACACATTAAGGTTTTTATTGAACTACTATATTACAATAATTAATGACATCTTTGAAATGGTCTTTATTACTTTATCTCTATACAGAAAATACACTTGACATTTATTTCTTCCAGAATATTAGGTGCATGCATACATGTCCAAACCAAACTAAGACCATGTATTCAACATTTATATTTTTGAAATTTAATTTATTTCTATTTTATTTGTGTATTTATTAAAACATTACTAATATTGATCACTTACAGATGTTATTGAACTGTGTGTAAAGCTAATGGTTCGTACACAGTTTTATGAATGGCATATGCTTTATAGAATTTAAAATGACCAACATGTAATGCTTTGTTATCTTTAGACCCAATTTGAACATGTGTCCCTACAGTAGGTTCAATTATGTCAGCGAATGTATTTTAGCTGTATTTTTTTTTTTTTTTACATTAATAGTCCCACTACAGGATGTTCAATACAAAAACACAACTTTACAAAAGATCTAGAAAAAGCTTTTGTGCATTTTAATTCGCTTTATCACAGTAAATCTGCAGTTTCCCTTCTCTACCACACCAGGTTTGCAGCTTGGCAGCTTATTTTTTCGATTTTAAATCAAAAATCTTTTGTGCTACTGAAGCAAGTTTACTTTCAAGACTCCTACCATGAGTGGAAAAAGAATAAAAGTCCAATTAGATGTTTCAGTAAGAGATGAGCCTCATAAAAAGATGAAAGAAATCATGGTCAACTCAGAGAAATACTGCATTCTGATTGGCTGGACATTGTTCATTATAGAGTCGGGTGCCCCTGGTTCTGGAAGTAAAAATCCCTTAATTTTTCCTATAAACAATGTTACGTGACTCACAGTTTGAATTCCTCTATGGCTCGGATCTGCATTAAACTCTCTTGGTTAAAAGAACAACTGCGTTAAAAAATATGTGGTTTTTTAGCAAAAAGTTGAAGCTACAAGACTTTATACATAAACATCTTGGGGTAAAAGTTAACTACGACTCTTAAGGTGCATTTCAGCAAGAAACAGCCAATCACAGAGCCACATGCTCTGCTAATGGCGAGAAGAAGCTAAAGATTATCATGTTGAGAAAAATGTTTTTACCATCAACGGCGTGAATCGGTTCACTTTTAATTTCTGGGTCACTTTTGAGTGAATTCAGTAACTACAGCAAAATGTTTTGTTTACAACTCCAGCAACCAAATGTTTTGAACTCATTACACTCCGATTCGCGTGCACGACTTCTCCATAGCAACAGCAGCTGCGGCTCATGGCTATTCTAGTATTCTTAGCCGTCCTCCAAAATGATTGACAATAGGTTTCTCAGAAACGAAGTTGAAATAATGTAAGCTAGTGGTCAGAATATAAACATATAGGATTGTTACAGTATCCAGGAAAGTCCTGAGTTTCAGTAACATTTAAATCGTTTAAAGAAAATTTAGCAATGAGAATACAGAATGAGGAAAAACACTCCTCACACTTCACAACTCAGACAGTTTGCTAAACCCTTCCTCAGAATAGTGACCATTACTAGCAGCAGGCTCTATAAGAAAGATATTCTGTTTGGACCAAAAATATAAGAGCACAACTGTAACTAATGAATTAAAGAGTGTTTGTTTGCTCTAATGTAAGCCACTAACATTATTTTATGTCAAAAAAAGCCCCATTCAGGACTGGAACATCCACTGTGTGGAAGCCAGTCCTGGTTTAAGCTAATGTTAGTTGCTCTGTCTTGCTCTTTATTGGATTTGGGGAAGTTTGCCTGAGATTGTTTTGCCAAACTCATCATGTAGCCGTCATCCTTAAATCTTTTCCTCAAGTAAAAGTGGAACAAATTGTTTGAAACACAATAAAGCATAAATCTAACCACTGTGTTTTTTTGTCCAACTAACTTATTAGTTCTTGTTAACATTTCAATGGTGTAATGTAGGAAAGAAAAAGTTGCTGTTTATTTGCATGTCTTCTAAATGGATCAACTAGTGGGGATGACTTTTAACCTGGGACCTGTTAGCTTTAGCCTCCACAGCATGATATCATTTATGTAGTCAGTAAATGCATATTGAAGACCCCTTTTGCCAGGGCTAATTTATATGCAAGTTAGCCAGAGACAGAATTTCCCACCAACACATGGAGCTAGTGATTAGCTAGTTACTATCTGCCAGCAAATTTTGTCATTATAGCAAAATAGCTAGCTAGCTAATCAGTAGCTCCATAAGTGAAATGACAAAAATCTCTTTGCATCTACTTCTGTGAAATCAAGGACCCCAAATTCTCTGATTCCTGCTTCTTAAATGTGAATATTTTCAGGTTTCTTTAGTCCTCTATGGCAGTAAACTGAATATCTTTGGGTTGTTGGACTGTTGGTTGGGACAAAACTAAGGGAGACAGTGATCGAGAAGGCAGCCAGAGACGGCATTTTCCACAAACTTATGGAGCTGACGATTAGCTAGCTACTATCCGCCAGCAACATCTGTCATTTTAGCAAAATGGCTAGCTAGCTAATCGTTAGCTCCGTAAGTGAAATGGCAAAAAAATTTTCTATCTACTTCTGTGAAGTAAAGGACCCACTGTTTCAAAACTTACTAAAGATTTTGATGGTAAATCTACATTCTCTACGTTTTCTATTATGTTTAATTTTGTAATAAATTCATTTTTTAGCAGTCATGTGACATGACACGTTGTGATGTGCGACATTAGATGCGAGTTCCCTCTCTCTTGTGCACTGATTCAGCGAGCTATCTTTCTGTTGTACAATGAGCACTTACGGACATTTGGTGATTTCTAGAACATCTAATCTCAAGTAAAGCTTGAACAACAGTTAAACAAGAGCAGTCTGAGCCTACAGAATGTGACGACAAGGACATGCAAACAACCATGAGCAGCTCTGGAATAACAAGCCCAGCTAACCCCAGAGCAGAGCGACCACTGAGGCCATCAGTAGGTAATGGTGATCTAGGCAAAAAAACCCCAAAACAAAACACTGCAGTCCCATGCAGCTTGTTTTATCCAAATTAAGAGGACCCTGTTTCACTTTCTGAACTGTCCAATCAAAACACTGCCTCTTCTAAAGAGAAATCATCCAGAAGCTCAGGATCAAAGCGGTTTTCACTTCTTTACATAAACTAAACAAAACTGACAATCATATGGATGTCAGATGACACAATAAAAAAACTTCACAAAAAATTTAATGCTGCTAAATTAATTAGCAGCATTAAAAAAACAACAACTCTACTATAGATTTGGGGTATTTTTAAGGGCAGTCCATAAAAGTTTGAACACTAAACCTTGGCCACCCAGACTCTAATTTAAAGGTTATTTTGTGTTGGTTAAGGTTTTAAATGATTTAAAATCAATCAGTTCAAACCTGAGCTCTACAGTTACAGCCACCTTTCATGATTGCTTTATTTGTGTGTTGTCCCGCTGAACCCCTCTGTTTCAGGGTTTGAGGCCTCCAAAGCACATGTACTTGACTTCCAGGTACTCGTCGATGCCATACTTGGAGCCCTCGCGGCCCAAACCGGACTGTTTGACCCCGCCGAAGGTGGCCTCCGGTGTGGACAGAAGGCCCTCATTGACTCCAACTATCCCCACCTCCAACGCCTCCGCCACCCGCCAGATCTGACTCACATCCTGCGAGTAAAAGTAGCCTGAGAACAGAGGAACAGAGCAGAGCATGTCAGGGTTTTAAACTACCAGAGAGATAAAAAAGAATTCAAGACTATCCTGAGAGCAGAGCAACAGAAGCCGAAAGTCCACATTTCAAGGTTGAATATGTCCCAACCAAGCGGCAACCCTCCGGGGCTGAAAAATGAAGCCAATGTGGAAGTGACAAAAACTGCAGTTCCTTGAATGACCACTTGAGGCTCCAAAGCGAGTCATTCTCTCTAGACCCCATATTTTTATATAGTCTATGGTCCCAACAGGCCAAGAAGGGCTATCCCCGTCCAAATGGAGGCTTTTTGTCCATGTTTGTAGGGTAAACGTGGTGTATCCTTCACATTTCTCAGTAAGGATGCTTTGTTGTTGTAAGTAGCTTTGATGTCATAATTTGTGATTTTCTTTATTGATACTCTGAATTGATTGCTACAGTGCATGGATATAAAAAGTCTACACACCAAGTTAAAATGGCAGGTTCATCTGAAAAGAATGAAATCTACATAAATCATAGCAGAACTTTTTCCACCTTGTGAAATTGAAGTGAAAACAAGCTAAAACTTTTTAGGGAAAAATAAAAATTTAATAAAAACTTACAATAACCTGGTGTATGCACAACCTTTTATAGCTGGGGTCTGTGGCTGTGTTCAGAATCAACCAATCACAATCAAACTCATGTTAAAAGTTCTGCCATAATTTATCTTCATTTCTTCATTTTTTACATCACAAAAACCTTCCAATTTAACTGCGGTATGTAGAATTTTTATAGCCACTGTATATCACCCAGCCCTAATTTTACATTTAATCACACAATCTACAGTTTCAAGAGTTTCCAATGACTTCAGGTACCCACAGAGTAGGGCTGGGTTTAAGAAAAAAGGCAGATGTTGGGCTGCATTTTGGATTTAAAAACTATGACAAGCTGGACAAAAGCAAAGCCATATGTAAGATGTGCAAAATGGACATATGCTGTAGTGTGTTGGTCATGTTAAATTAAAACTACATTAATGTAACGGCTTTGGGGTCAATTTTTAATGTAAAAATTCATATTTTCAATAATGCACCAGGCTAGAGGCTTCCTAGTACAATTTACATATCGAAGCAAAATTGGTATTGTAACTGAAATATCCTGAACCGGAATGATACCAAGCGCTACCAGAGAGATGAACTCACCTGCCAGCCCGACATTAGACGCGTTAGCGATGGCCAGAGCTTCTGCCTCCGTGTTAAACCTGTAAATCAGAAACAGTTTCTGGTTGGTCAACAGACACCTTCAGTACCTGAATACCACCACCTGATGGAGCTTTCTTGTTGTTTACATGCAAAACTATTTTTTTCTTGAGTTTAATTTGGAAAAACATTTCATTATAACGTATGCTTTTAGACAATTTTCAGGAAGTTTAAAGAAAAAGATTTTCTTTATACAAATTGTAGCTGCAATGATAAGAGGATTAATCGATTATTCGACTGACAGAAAATTAATCAGGAACTATTTTGTTGATCGATTAATGATTTTAGTCATTTTTTTAAGGAAAAATGTCAAACATTTGCTGGTTGTAGCTTCTCAAATGTGAGGATTTTAAGCTTTTGTGTGTCATATATGAAAGTAAACTGAATCTCTGGATTTTGGACTGATGATCAGAGAAAACAGATATTTGAAGACATCACCTTGGGCTCTAAGAAATCAGAATTTTATAGAGAAAACAATTAATTGAAGAATCGAGAAAATAATTATTAGTTGCAGAGATGATGTATGATGCTACATAACTGTTTTTTTTTTATTTGATTTTTTTGATTCTAATTTTTGAATTCATTATCAAACTGAACTGAACATAAAGTAGCATCATCACCTTTCTGAACATTTTTAAGCTCATAAAAGCAGAATTTATGGCAGAGCTATTGTGTTGGATTGCATTAGACTACACAGGTGTTCTTAATAAAGTCTTGAGAGAGAGTATAAATATGAAATGATAAACTGGCAAACAAATTATAGACATGGCAGATTGTAGGTCGATAGAATAAAAATTCAAAATAAAATCCAGATGTGAACTGATCACCAGCTCTGTAGACGTCACATGAACTGATCTATGAAGTGCAGCTGCTTCCTGTGAGCGTTCTCACCTGATGACGGGCAGCAGCGGGCCGAAGGTTTCCTCCTTCGTGCACAGCATGTCTGTGGTGACGTCGGCCAGCAGGGTGGGCTCCATGAAGGACCCCTCCAGACGCTTCCCGCCTCTCAGTACCTTCGCCCCCTGGGACACTGCATCTGATATCTGATGGGCCACCTGGGGGGACAGAAACATTCAGCTTTTAAAAAAAAAAAAAGATCCCAAACCAAACAGGAGCTTTCTGCAACATCCAGGCTGATGAGAACACCGATTGAAGAACCGACTCATTATTTCAGCCTCAAAATTGACACCAGTTTTAGTGACCGCTATGTAACCCCCGGCTCTATGATATGATCATGATGTTTACCTTGTCAGCGGCTCTGGTGTTGATGAGCGGGCCCTGGGTGGTGTCGGGCTCTGAGCCGTGACCCAGGCGCAGCTCGGCGTCCATCGCTTTACCCAGCTTCTCCATGAAGCGCTCGTAGATGCCGCTCTGCACCAGAAACCGGTTCGAGCACACACACGTCTGCAGGAAGAAGAAGAAGAAGAAGATGACAGGAATGTTACAGTAATGATCAGAGAAACCAACACAGCTAAACAAAAGTGACTTTCTTTTCTTACTTTTTAATTCACTGGAATAATAAAAATATTAATAAGGATGCATTTGTGAAGTATTTGCTAGTTGCACAGGCTAGCTGACTCTGAGCAGGGGCCTGGTCTGTGCTTGTTAGTAGCTAATAAGTTATCTCAGTAGTTATTTCCTTAGTTTTATTCACTGTTTTTATAGTCATGCCAGCTCAGTAACAATGACATGATGATCTGGTTGGTCATTAACAGAGAGAGCACTGTGAGCTTCATTCAGACTCTCATCTTACTTGTCCAGAGTTCCTGAACTTGGAGGCCATGGCTCCGCTCACGGCCAGGTCGACATCAGCACTGTCGAACACAACGAAGGGGGCGTGGCCACCCAGCTCCATGGAGGCCTTCTTCACAGTGTCAGCGGCGAGTCTCAGCAGCACCTGAGAGGAGAAAGAACGATTTTAGGCACAACAGAGAATAAGTTGTGACTTCAGAGGATTAGTTAGCCATTACAAAACCAGTGGTCCAGCTGAACTCTGAGGCTCTTACCTTGCCGGTGGCAGTGGAGCCAGTGAAGGAGATTTTGGCCACCAGGGGGTCGGTGCAGAGAACCTCCCCGACCGACGGAGTCTTCTCCCTGGAGCAAGGAACCACATTAAACACCCCCGCCGGGATCCCCGCCTGCTCCGCCAGCTGCAAAGAAAGAGACGATGAGGAGACATTTGGTTAAATTCTGTCACTGGCAGAAGAAAATTGAAAACCAAGTCATGTAAAGGGGTTAAATTGATCCAACATTTCAGTACGCTGACCTCAGCCAGAGCGAGCGCTGACAGCGGCGTGTCCTCCGCCGGTTTGATCACCACTGTGCAGCCGGCAGCCAGAGCAGCTCCCACCTTCCTGGTGATCATGGCGCTGGGGAAGTTCCACTGTTAAACAACACAACATTTACCAAACAAATACATTTTCACATTCAAAATTAGAGAGTTTAAAGCTCTACTAATTAATATTGGTTATTGATTTTTTTAAAAAAAGGGAAAACTTATCAATGAAAACAGAATTCTCACAATCTCTATGGAGCTTTTTGGGCTATTTTAGCACCTAGTTTTAGTTTAACAGCACATTTAACAGCCTGCTGTCTGACCTACAGTGGGGATTATTATGTTAGCTTTTTATTTCAAGCATGGTGAGGTACCTCCATGATGAAATACAGTGGAAACCACTTATTTGGATCAAAAAGCTTGGAAGCTTGGACTTACAGTCAACATCTCAAAGATATTCAGTTTACTGTCATGGAGACTAAAGAAACCAGAAAATATTCACATTTAGAAGCTGGAATCAGAGAATTTGGACGTTTCCCTCTTTAAAAAATGACTCAAAAGGATTATTTGATTATCAAAATTGTTGCCCAATAATTTAATAGTTAGCAACTAATAAATTGACTAATCGCTGCAGCTCTGAACCAGACCAAGAGTCTACAGCCATGCTAGCAGGTGTAAGTGTTCACCATCCTAGCTTAGTGTTTTAGCATGCTGTTTGCTAATTAGCTGTAAACACAAAGTACAGCTGAGACTGATGGGAATGTCAGTAGTTTTGCAGGTATTTGGTCATAAAACAAAGGAAACGGATGATGGCGCTTGATGAAATGTCAGAGAATCAAAGTTATTATAATTCATCCTGAGGGGGAACATGAATATGTGAACCAGATTTCATGACAATCCACCAAATAGTTGAGATATTTCACCCAAAGCCACAAATGTGAATCTACTGGTGGTGCTAGAGGAAAACTGACCAAAGTCATTAGGATTCATCCTCTGAGGAACATGAAAGTCTGAACAAAATTTCATGACAATCCATCGGATAGTTTTTGAGATATTTCAGTCCAAAGTGGTGGACAGACTGATATTTCCATCCATACAGTCTGGCTGCTAGCGCGGCTAGAAACAAGACCACCTGAAACTCCCGTCTTATTGGCTGCTCACCGGCGTGATGATGGAGGCGACGCCCACCGGCTGTTTGAGGAGGAGGATCTTTCGGTCTTTGGCGGGTGACGGTACAATGTCGCCGTACACTCGCCGAGCCTCCTCCGAAAACCACTCCAGGAAAGAGGCGGAGTACGCGATCTCCCCGAGAGACTCCCGCATGGGCTTACCCTGCAACACACACACACACACACACACACACACACACACACACACACACACACACACACACACACACAGTTGAACTTGTTTTCCATTACAGAACATCAAATAATTACACCACAGCCACTGATACATTAACACTGATGTTAAACGTTTACCAGCTGTTTACTGTAAATAATCCACAGATCTCACTGCCAACAGATCATACTGGGACTATTTCTTCAGTAGAAAGTAGTTCCAGCTGTCAGTGTTTTTTGTTATTCACACAGCTCGATACTAAAACGAGATAAATGAGGAGTTGTTTTTTGTAGTTTGGGTGAACTGTCCCTTTATCTACATTATACTCACACATTCGAATGTGATCAGTTTAGCCAAGTCTTCTTTGTGCAGAGTCAGCAGGTCGAACCATTTCCTCAGCAGGACGCTCCTCTCCTGCACAATCAGATCACATGAAGCACACAACATCTCTGGTTACTGTTTTCCATCACTGAAGATGGTTTTTCCTGCATTTATCAGTTAAGTTAATATTTTGAACAACTTGGTGATGTTGGTGATGGATTACAGTGTGTTTAACCACTTAATGTGAAGTCTAAATGGAGGTGAGAGATACTGAGGTTCAGCAAATCTGGTTCTAGCTTGCAGGAAAAAAAAATGAGATTAATATTTCACAGAATCGAAAATAAAAAAAAAAAGCTGACAGGAGACTCCACTTCCACGGATGAGGTTCTTTAAGGTCACATTGGGCTGGTCGCAGTTAACTATGGGTTCATTTAAAGGCAAAATTAGCCTTTTGTTGACATATTCATTTACATTTTAGGTGTTTTCAAATGATTTCATCAAATGATTCATGTTTTAGATAGAAAAACATGCACGTTTTACAATTCCTATCTTTCACAATTGAAAAATTCAACCTGTTTCTAAAAAACCATACTGATGTCAACGAACCTTTTACAGCATCAGAAAACATTAAAAATATATTTTTTAAAATGTATAACCGTCTGTCTGGTAGTGCTGAAATGATTAGTCAATTTATCAATTAACTGATTGACTGAAAATGTATCAAAAACGAAAAAAATGTGAAAAAAGTTCTTATGCTTTACTCTAAAACATCTGAATAAAATAGGTCATATATCAAGTTTAGAGCTGCTGTTACTGTTGTTTTCTGACATTTTATGCACTAAACGATTAACTGATAATGAAAATACTCATTAGTTGCAGCCTTGTTGTCTGGTGTTAGTCTTAACTAACGTCAGGCAACAGCTGCAACTCTCAGTTCTTTTAAATCACAGCTGAAGACTTTTCTGTTTGCTTCAGCCTTTTATTAAACCAAACTTGAGGGTTAAAATTTTACACTGCACTGTAACTTTTATTCTCTTGTTTTATTGACTTGTCTTATTCCCTTTTAGCTTCTTTTTATTTCCAAATTTAACACTTTTTAATTGTTTTTATATGTCTTTTTACTTGTGTTGCTTTTATATTCTGTTTTGATGCCTTTTATGCTCTATGTAAAGCACTTTGAATTGCCTTGTTGTTGAAATGTGATATACAAATAAACTTGACTTGCCTTAAAATAGCTGTCAATCAACAGCAGCTTTCAGTCTTGGCTTTTATATATTTGAATCTCTGATTGTTCTTTTAAGAAATCAAACAATAGTTGGACTTTGTCTTTGTGCTCTGAAGGAAAAATTAACCTGACACTCTCCTGAGGTTTAATAACTGAGTGATAACAGTTGGACAGGAAAGACTCTAATCACTCACCAGCAACTCACAGGTCAACTTCACATGTTTATGCAACCGTACAGACTTCATATCAAAGACTGTACAGTACATGCAAATGTTCATAATTATTCTTTACTGTCTCCCACACACAGAAACATCAGGTTTACTCTGCTCTGACAGTTTATTTCAGTGCACTTCCTGCAGTGTTGTCACAATATTCAATCATTACCCAAATACCCCTCAGTTGGCTCATGGATAATTTACACAATCAATACCCAATGAAATTAATTAGCTGTGGAAATACACCCGCCGTTAAGTAATCAGGTAATACCTTCACGCAGAACTCCATTCAAATATCTTGCAGTTTAATGTGATACTATTTATTGACTCAAATACGTGTTTCGTAAACGCAACAAATGCATTTTCTGAATCGTTGAGAGACTTTCTTCGCATCGGCATATATGTGTCTAACTAACACACCTGCACACCTTGAACTCGGACCATGTTTAAGTATCTTTCGCTGCAAAACGGCGAAACTGAAACTGAAGTGACACTTTGAATTTCGTCTGAATTATTTGTTGTCTGGTGAATTATGCGTTAGCCGAATTGAAGTCTGGCTCCTACCGGTTGAAAAAATATCCTGTGTTACATTGATTTTGGTGCTTTTATGAGCTAATATGCAACAATGACCTTAATTTGACCGTTTTTCGAATGGAATACGGTTAACGGGTGAGTGACAAACGTCCAGGCTGGAAACATAGCTTACCTTAGCGGAGTACTGCTTCCAGGAGTGAAACGCCTTGTATGCAGCGTCCACAGCCTGCTTGGCTTCAGCCGGGCCACAGTCGGACACCCGGGCTATCTCCTGCCCGGTGGCCGGGTCCAGGACAGGGAACACCGAGGCTGCGGAGACCCAGCGGCCGTCCACGTAGCCCTGCGTCCGGAGCAGGGGAGCGGAAACATCCAGGCTGTAGTTCCTCTGCATGGCGGCGGGCAGGCCGGGGAGCACCTGCCGGAGGAAGCAGCGAGTCCTCAGCACACAGATAGTGGACATACCGGGGGTGGTGTCTGGAGCTGTGCGTGTATGTGTGTGTGTGTTGTATCCCTCCCTGCGGATCTGCAACTGAACCCCCAACAGCTCTCTGTCGGTTTCAACCAGTTCTTAAGGGGAGGACGCGTTAACCACGTGACACTGCACACATACAATCGTTACAGCACTTTACCGTCTTTTATTCAGTGCAGGTTCACTGATGCATTTAATGGATGGAGAGCATTAGAGGACGAGACTTGTACAATTGCATTCAAGTACTTCCGCGGGACTTAACCCTGCAGGTTTTGTTGCCTACCCACATAATACAATTTCTGGAGAGTCTCAAAAATCAAGTAAGTTAGGCTCTACCGTGAACAAGACTGCGGTCAAGTGAGCCGTCGTTTGAGAAAATCCGGTCAAGACAGCCGCCGCTTTGACTTTGATGCAGGTCGTTCTGTTAAACGCAGTTAGTTCCGGGTGAGGTCTGAAAGTGAAGCCACAGTGGAAGTGCCTTAAGCCTGCATTCTCTCTAATGGCCAGCAGAGGGCGACTCCACTGGAGAGAAGTCTATTTGTATAGAAGTCTATGAAAAAATGCCCCTACTTCTCACTTGATTTATTACCTCAGTAAACACTTTCCTAATGAGTTTATGGTCTCACTCGCTAGTTCAAGTCTTCTTCAATACAGCGTGATGTTCATTTGGTAAATTATGGTCAAATTTAGAGTAAAATAGATGATAAGGCAACGTGTGCTTTAAGGTGTGGCTGCCTTGTGATTGACACGTCGCTATCACAGCGGTGCGTGAGGTGCTGTAGTTGGACCCTGAGGTAGTCCTCCTCAGCTCCGCACTCCTCCAAATATTATCACTTCTCATCACTTCTGGCTCCAACAAACAAGATGGCAATCAACATAACAAAATGCCAATTTGAGGCTTCAAAACAGGAGTCCACAAACCAATTTTTATACAGTCTACGGTTGTTTATGACAAATGAGTCAAAAACAATATTTTGTTGATACCACAATTGCTGAATGATAAAGGTCACTTACTTACATAAACCAAATTCTTGAAGACATTTGGTATCCCAATACCTGCACAATCTTATAACATAGTATTTGATGCAATACCAGCATGTTTTTTAAGACTGTTGCAGCAGTGTGTCTAATGAACAGTCAATGTTTAAGACAGATGTTCTGTTAAATGACATCAATATAAAGCAAATGTAATAACAGATTGCCTAGACATATGGCCCTGCAACCTCTTGTAGCAAACACCACTGGAATAATCATTTTGAGAACATTAATTATGAAATGATTTGGACTTACTATAACAAATATTTGGCCAACAATAAAGTTAGTGAAGTGTATTCTAACATTAAACATTTAATTTATCCAACAAAGCACTTTCTGAAAAAGTATAGAAATTACCTTTCTGAATCCTGTGTATTCTGTAACACTGGCACAGAAATAACTGCACATTTATTTTATGAATGCAATTATGTTAAATTCTTCTGGATTGATGTTGAACATGTATCTGATGTGTCATGTGGGACTAAAATTAATCTGCAGAAAAGAGACATTATTCTTTATTATGAGAAAAAGGATATGGACAGAAGTTATGTTTTTATTTTGAATCTTCTCATTTTATATGGAAATTTTTGTATCCATAAATGCAAATGGTCTGACAGGAAGCCCAATATTCACCAGTTTAATCATGAAAGAAACTGTATTTTGAAACACTAAATGGACTAATGAATCAAAAAGCCATCCGGACTATGAGTATCTATAAGACCTTAAAATACTCTTTTTAATTTTAATTTAAATGTACCCATTTTCTTCTTGTTTTTTACTAATTATATTCCTCCTATTTTTTGTATAATTGTTTTGATGACTGAATAAAAAAGAAAACAAACAAACAAAAAAAAACAGTCTATGGTTGGAGAGGTCAAAAAAGACCGCTTTCACACCATATCGGAGAGGCGCAGTCGTGCTAAAAATCGTTTTAACACTTAAAAATCTATTGTACGTCTACATTGCTTTATAGTCTGGGAGCCTACAGGGACTTCATGGTGCATTCATGTGCACCTCGTAAACCCTGAAATCTATATTCAAATGGCCACAAAGGTTGTTTAAAACGGAAAAGTTTCTGTTTTTTTTCCTTATTTTCCTTTGTTGAAATACATACATCTGTCATTACTGACTTTTTCTTTCACTACAGCATTTTTAATAATTAGATGATCAAAGCATAACAATATCCCATTCATTTCTACATAGGCAGATTTAAAAAGTGCAATATACGACATTCAGCCCAACTAGATGTTGCACTACCACCAGCACCAAAACAAATGTGCACATCATTTACTCAATAAAGTTGGGGGGAAAAACATTGGCCAGTGATCTGACATCTCACAGAACTCAGATCAAACTGTCAAACTAGGCAGTGCTGATCAATTATGAATTAAGGTTCTGTTACTGCATACACAATATGCATTCTGTACATTACTATATAGGCAGATTTTTAAAAATCCATTAAAAAAATTAACCCAATTGTTTTCTGCAAACTCCATCATATTCTTGTACATGTCCCCAATTACCGCTGTGATGATTTTCAAGTTGTTTTACTGTAGATTATTTTTATTATCATTATTATTATTGTTATTATTAGAAATAAATAAAAAAAACTAGTTTGATATTTTATATACCTGTATGTTATCAGTCAGTGTTAGCCAGTTTGTCCCAGTGGTTTACGTGTGATTATCTGTTAGTCTGTACCTGTGTCTCATACTTGCCTGCACTGTTTTATTGTTGTTTTTTAAAGTCCCTGATTTTGTACTCTTGGCCAGCTTTAGGGTAAGCTGGTTTTGATCTGGACTGCCTATTGGATTTTGATGTTTGTCTTAGTAAAGACTTCTTTAATTCTACTCCTGCTGCTGCCTTGTGTGTGCTTGTCTTGTGTCTTTATTATTGTAACGATGGACATGTGGACCAAAGATCAGAATAAAAGGATGGAGGAGCAGATCTGGTTTTTAGTCAATTTATCAGATATGAACTTGGTTGCATAAAAGCAGAGAGAAAATAAGAAACACTACTGCCAAAGGTGGAAGAGACTGAACTAAACTGAAAATTGTCACCAGACAGTGAGCAGGCTAAAAACAAACAAAGAAAAAAGGAATCTAACTCAAGACTCTCTAGCAAGGTGGCACCAGGCTTGAGTTCACTTGAATTTTTACTTGTGTCCACCATATCTCTCATACGTCAAGACATTTGATGGAGAAAACTTGTACTTTGTCCAATAGCTGTCTAACAACACTTTGATGGTAAATAAAGATGAAGAAACTACACAGGCTCCAGATGATTCTTAGTTGAATATATGAGGTCCATTACAAACAGGTAACTGATATCAGAGAAGCCTTTGGTACAGCATATACATGGATACAATCACCAAAAACTTAACACATGAAACAGTACTATTTACAGAGTAGCTTAGATCACATCACCTGGGAGGGGAGAAAATGAGGGCAACTTCAGGTCAGAGTGAACTCTAATTCAAAATAATGAGGATAGCTTTTGTTACCCATCCAAGGCTACCACCTTATCTCCTATCCTCCATCTTGCGTGAGATACCATGAAGGCCAGAGGGGGCCTGTAGATTAAGATTTAGAAACCTGGCAAACTGAAAGTGCTCTAACTGATGGAGCTCCTTCAACTAGTTTGTTCATTCCTGTACCACTGATGGAGATATGGGGTCATCCCTACCAAACTGCTTTCTGCACAGCTTTTGCAAGATGATCTTAGCAGAGAGGACAATGGGACTAAGGATTCCTAGGGGAACTTAAATTGAACTGATGATGGTGAGAATCCCCCTTCTTGTCAAAGTTCTGTCCTGCACCACAATCTCACACTTAAAGGCATCAGATTGAATGCACCATTGCACCCCTACCACTCTCTCCACAGGAAGTAAGTCATGGTCCAGATCCAAATTATTTATGCCCCTTGCTCTTTGATCCTCTGAGATTGCAGCCAGATCATGACAGATCACCACTGCCTCTTCCTCGCTGGCTATTGATACCAGACAATCAACCACATAGAAGCAGTGCAGAAGTTTCTCAATAGTCTTTCAACAGAATTGTTTTTCATTGTCCTCTGCATATTTTCTCAGTGCAAAGTTAGTACAACTTGGTGATGAAGTTGCATCAAAGAGGTGTACCAACATTCTGAAGTCCACCACCTCTTGGGGGAGATCACAGTCGGGCCACCAGAGGAACCTTAGCAGGCCTGAATCTACTGCTGGTACCCGTACCTGGTGGAACATGGACTCTATGTCTGCCATGTTCACCACCGGTTCCTTCCTGAATCTGACCAGGACTGGAAGAGATGAGCATTGAGACATTGACTGAAAAGTTGCTCCACTGTCAAATACCAGACGAATTTTCCCTTTCTGAGGGTGGTAAACCTTATGGTGCAGGATATACCACAGTCTCCCATCACTGCGTGTCAGTTCTTCTGTAGGTACTTGCTCTGCGTATACCTTGGTGACCATATCATTCATAAAGTCTGTGTACCACTGTTGACATGATTAATCTTGCTTGAACCTCCTCTTTAGGTTTAGTGCATGCTGCTCTGCAACCTTCCTATTGTTTGGCATGTTCACCCAACTCTTTCTCAGAGGCAATGCAACCTGATAGTGACCATTTACATGCTTTGCTGAATCTATGACCATCTTCATAAACTTTTGGTCTTCTCTTGACAAACAAAGTTGTTCATCGTGACTGCATTTGGGAAAATAAGTTTTAAACTGCTGCTGCCAAAGCTCATCCAGGTTCAAAACTGAGATTCTGTTAACTGTCGCAATGTCCATTCCATCACCACTGTCTCCCCCCAGTGGTCCATTAACAGTCCAGCCCGGAATAGTCTTAATGAGATAGGGTCCATCATCCACACTAAGGATTACTTATACTGGTTCCAGTGCCCATCCAGGTTCAAAACTGAGATTCTGTTAACTGTCGCAATGTCCATTCCATCACCAATGTCTCCCCCAAGTGGTCCATTAACAGTCCAGCCCAGAATAGCCTTAATGGCACAGGGTCCATCATCCACACTAAGGATTACTTCTACTGGTCCCAGTGCCCTTGGCACATTTGTTCCTATCAGCAGCTCAATTTCTGAGTTTATCTAAGGTAAGTGAACATCTCTCAAGTGAGGCCATCTCTGGAAATCTCTTTGACATGGAATCCCAACAAAATCTGAGCAAGTCAACAAAATCAGGCAGTTTAGTTGCGCATTACTATTACGGTAGCCTAAAGGCACTCGTTCAGTTTTGACTAGGCTGCTGTAATTACTGTAGTAGCAATGCAACTGAATTTAAAAGGCGGATGGCTCGACTGCAGTCAAGATGCTCTGCTTCTGAAACATTTCCGATGGGGTAGGATGCTGCATGGAGGATGGTAAAAATCCGCATTGGAGCCAGAATGCAATGCAGATGCATCCAGTGGGATCCCAGTGTTAAGCTCTCTAGGTGGGCATGTGGATCAGCCTCATATCCCGCCCTCTACACGCCCACATTCAACCATAAATGGTCAGTGCAAAAGCCTTCATGAATACTGATGTATATGTGTTCCTTTTGCCAGACCTTTCATCTCTCTGTCTCTAAATGTCTGACCAATCAGTGTCAAGTCAGCGACAGGCTACCTCGCTCGTCACTTATGCTCGGGCAGCTGAAGAGGAAGGACCGCAACAGCTGTGAACTAACTTTTGTTTCATTTCTATTTTAAGACTTCTTGAAGTAATGTGTGTTACTCAAAACAACCATAAACAACTTCAATAAACATTCTTGTGGATAGTAAAGTCAGACATCTCTGGTTAAGTTCTTACCAGACATCCTGCAGGACGCCAGTTCCCAGTTAACCTGTTTGAAGTGGTTTTTACACCACACACTCAATATTTAAAATACAATAAACACTGTATTCATTGATATACACCAAAATCCAGCATACAGGTGTTTCTTTAATTTATACAGTTCATATATGAGTGCAGGTGGTGAAGATGTGCCAGTGAGGTGACTGCTAAGTTTGTGTGGTGCTTTCTGTGCCTGACAGCAGTCATGTGTTCACTACAACGATTTTAGACACAAAAACTATAAGAACACTAAAATTGTACTTGGTGATTGCCTATATGCACAGTATTAGGAGAGTAGAAATCAATTAGTGCTGTTCTGCAATTTTTTAGTTATTTGATGTCATCTTGGATTTCTGCAACTGATGATGATAATTTCATCAGTTAACATGGTTACGGTGAAAAGGAATCAGTATATTCGTGCTTAATATTGGGGAAAGGCAAACAAGACTTTCCTGAATTCTGCCACCTGCCACATCCTGACATCATTCATTTCAGCAGCACTATGCTGCTCCACAACGAAGCCTCTCCTCTGCGCTTGTTGAAACAGCGCACATGAAATGAGTGGACTTTGATTTGAGGTTTGAGTTGGATTAAATCTTTTAGTTATGGCTCACTAGCATAAAAACAAATAACACTGTTGGCTTGAATGTTTATGATAAAGTGGATCTATAATTAATGTTTTATACCAAGTGAAATTAAATGTGAGAGGAATCTTTAAACAATCTGGCTTCAATTCACCATCTGCATCACCAATTTCCCTTCTCCAAAATGTTCACACACATGGGGAAGGATTTACGTAAAGGTGCGCGTATTCTCCTGTCAAGTTTGGTTTTATAAATCACAACTTTTGGTGGGAAGTGACAAACGCCTCTTTCAAGCCCCGTTTTGAGTTCACACAACGGTTATAAATGAGGTCCCTGAAATTTTATGACATTTTCCATCTCATCTATTATGTTTTAGATTCATATTTTGATCATCTGTAAAGTACTGTCTGTATATACTGTTATCATATGTATACACGTTGAGTAAATTATTCAAGTATCAATCTACACTCAATTCTAACATCGTGCAGCTCACTACCTCATCAATATCAACCTGCCTTGCACTAATGTACAGTGTACTATAGCATATTAACATCATTGAGCAGTGTATACTCAGTAAATTGAAATACCTGCCTCACTTTCAGTTTTCCTAATCGTCCAATCAATTAAATAAAGAACATCAGTCTGAAAAGCCAACGTGAACAAATATGTTATTATTAATAAGATGCATTAACTACACCATGTAGTACATCATCTACAATTTGTGTGTCATCTTTAAAGAAGCAAACAAACATTTTATCTCAAGTTAAACCTGGAAATATTCAACATCAGAGAGCACATAATTCACTCACATTACCAATGTAATGTATGAAAAATGTATAAAATATATAAAAAAAATAAAATTCTTTTAACAGGTCAATCATTAACATTTGTAGAAACTATCTAACAGAATCCAACAGTTCAAGTTTAGAGAAGTGCTGAAAATAAATGAAGAAATGCCAATCAGTAAATTAATTCACAACCATGCTCTGCTGGTTGTCTGTTATTATTTTAGCCAAGACAATTCAAATTTACTGGAACTTATTATAGAGTAAAATAAAACAGTGATGTCAGTCACTCTCAAATGTAAACTTAGACTTCATTTATAAATATCAAGTACTACTTGAAGTACATGGATTATTCTGAAATACTTCATACATAAAGATTCTTGTTTTTTGAAACTATAACAATCGGCACCATGTTTGACCATTGACATCAAACCACAACTTTGTCAATGAAATGCTGTTGCCAACAGTAAAATTAGTTCTTACAGTAATGTGAAGAAGAAAAAAAAACAAGAGTTCAGTTTAACAAAACTTGATAGTGTTGTTGACAAGTTCCATGAAGATATTCTGACCTCTTCTTCATGGAGAATATTTTACATTCATTTACAAAGATATTGGTGAACACTTGCCTACAAGAATTTCAGCTCAATTGTTTGTCCTGCTTATGGATTGTTTTTGTCAACATGTGCTGCCATTATGTGTTCTTGTGTGTTTTATCCATAATCACAACTGAATCCTCTGGAACTTGTCACAAATACAAGGCTACTTGCTTGTGTGAACTCTTATATGCTTTTCCAATTCAGACACATGACAGAATCTGTGTGTCAGAAGGTTCTTCTCATGTAGATTGTAAAGTCACCATAAATCTCTCCCGCATGTTTTGCAATTATGCAGCTTCTCATGTGAATGACTTCTTAAGTGCCTTTTCAAGTCTGACATCTGACAGAATCTTTTCCACCTCTGTGTGTTCTCATGTGGAACTTTAAGTGATGGCTACGTCTGAACTCTCTCCCACAAGTTTTGCAATGGTACGGCTTCTCACCTGTGTGGATCCATTTGTGCACTTTTAATGCGCCCAGCACAGAGAATTTCTTCTCACAAGTGTTACATGGGTACGGTTTCTCCCCTGTGTGGACTCTCAGATGTGTCTGCAAATTGGAGTCCCACTTAAAAGCTTTCCCACAAGTCCAGCATTCTAAAGACTTTTTCCCTGTATTACTGTGAATCTTTAATTTGGTAGAGTTGTCTTCATTGTTAGTGTGATTTTTGCTTCTGTAACGTCTCTTCTTTAGTTTTGGCTCTGCTTTTCTAGTTGATCCTGAGTCTCCATGTTTGCCTCCTTTGTGATCTTGGCTCTCAGCTACATGAGAGTTGTGAGAGAGCAGCTGGTCGTCACTGGTTGGTTCTGGTTCCACAGAACTGTTAACTGACATGCTGACAACATGCAACATGCACAGAGTCTGATCTTCACTTTCATCACAAGTAGGAGTCAACATAAAGGTTTCTGTCTCCTGCCTCAGCACCGGCTGTTCTCCCTCCAGACTGGTGCAGAGTTTCATCTGTTCCTCTTTAATCTGTGAAGGCTCTGGGTCCTCTTGGTCCAGACTGGAGTTCCTCTCCAGGTCACAGAGCTGCTGGTCAGCGAGAATCTCCTCCTCCTTACAGACTTGTTGCTGTGGGAGCTCTGGAAGGACAAAGGGGAAAGGCTCAAGAGAAAATCTTGTACCATGTTCTGATAAGGCATCCTTTATAAAGGCTTTTTAAGCATTAATTAATGACTTAATTAATGGTTAATAAGTATTTTACTAATGCTTTATTAATCATTCATAAATAATTAGCCTAACATTAACAAAACTAACACATTAACACAATTACCCTTTATTAATGATTCATAATCACAACAGTAGGACCGCCGATGATTATGAATCATTAATAAAGGGTTAAATGACTTTCTGATGAGTCATCAGATCTTAGCAGTTATTAATAAAAGGTGAGTGTTTCATATTTTTTTAGTCATCAGTAAGTTATTGGAGGCATCTTTCTAAAGAATTAGATAAAGCAAATGTTATGGTGGTAAAGAAAAGGGGGATTTAGCCTGGATGCAGCCATCCAACGATGCTGAAGTCAGCTTCTGATTCAAGTTAAAGGCAAAAGTTGAGGGAAACATAAACCGTACGATGATGATTAGCAGCTGATTCCATGTTTTTGCACCACTTAACACTTGTCAAAATGTTTAATGTGAAACTTTTATTCTATTTGTGAAAACAGAAAAAGGAGATTCATTCAAACACGGTGAGTTGAAAGTCCACATTTGACAAGTGTAAGTTAAGTACAGAGGTTTTAGATCGGGACCTGGTCTAATGTGGTCTGGATGAAGAAGTGAAATAGCCCTTTCTTCTATCTTCCTTCATAAGCAAAATAAAGGTTTCTCAAATCTTAAAGTGGGTTTAAACAGTGTTAAGGCTTTTGCTACGATGTCTAACAGAAACAGAGAATCAACCGCTAAATACTTATTTCTTTTAACTTTCCCGCTCAAACCCGAATCAGAAGCTAACTTCAGTAGCCCAGAAAAATAATTACAAGTATATATTTTAACCACTGCGGTGCTATATAAAGCTGATTATTCTGTTTTATTATCAAATAATTAGGGTTTTACAGACCTATTCTGTTTAACTTTATCTCAGGTTTCCAGGCGATATCCAGCAGTCTGCGTTGACGGTCGATCTCTTTCTGGTACTCTGAGATAATTATTTGAAAAATTTGGAAGATTTCTTCAGCAGCAGCAGTTAGTCGCTCGTTGATGAACTCTCTCAAAAACTGAAGTGAAGACATTGTTGCTCAATTACGAGTAAGATGTCTCCGTGTCCTGCTGAGAGACTTCTTACAACCGCAAGACACCAACTGGCTAACGCGAATAGCTCCTGGGTCGTTTACTTCTTCTTCCTCCTCTTTAATGGCGAATTGCCGCCATTCGGAGCACTATCGCCACCAAGTGTTGAATTACATAGTTCTTGAATCCTTGTTATTAAACCGGTGCTTTGAAGATAAGAAATCATTTGTAGAGAGTGTTTTCAAGTTCATGTGTTCAGTCCCTTTATGTTCCAGTTTATTTTTTAGCAGCTGTCTTGTATATTTGAGACAATGAAACAAGACGTGACCCACAGTTTCCATATGATTACAGCCATCAGTTAGATGCTTCCAGATGAGGTGTAGAGATGAATTTAGTTTTGTGTGTCCCAGTCTTATTCTACTGATCAGGCACTCATGTCTCCTGTTTTCCCCCTGTGGCCTTCCCCCTCCAACCTCTTGTTGAATACAATATAAATGCCTTCCTTGAGTATCCCTGTCCCATAGCTTTTGCCACTGTGTCTTAATCCTGTGCCATATGAAAGCCTTTGCTTCTATCTCGCCTACTGCTATTGCAACTTCTACATGGTCTCTATTTAATCCATTTTTGGTGAGACGATTCACAACTTCATTTCCCCGGATGTGCTGGTACCCATACAAACACATCAATTCCTAATTTACAAATTATATATAAAGATTGCATAATGTCATAAAGGATATTCTGTCTGCATCTTCAAGAGGTATGCTTGAGACTAATCAGGGCTGCACTTGAGTCTGAGCAAAGCAGTATACACAAAAGGTTTGATTTCCTCTATCCACTGCAGGGTTAACAAGATTGCCATCATTTCAACTGTGTAAACAGATATATGGTCGGTAGTTCTGTTGTTCACCTTGACCTTTAACTCTGGGATTTAAATGCACTACTTGTTTTCCCAGTATCTGGATTTTTTTGACCCATCTGTAAACATTTGTACATTTTGCCCATACCTCTCATGTAATACAGTGTTCACATAAGCCTGCAGATTAAATGCTTTTTTTACTTGAATGAACATGATCCAAAATTGAGAAATCAATAGATGGTTGAGGCAGTAGCCATGGTGGAATAGCTGGCATTAAAACAGTTTGACTAGTAGCCCAATCATTGCCTTCCAATTCCTTACTTATATCTGATATGATTGTACTGAAACTCTCCTTTTTGATTTTGCTACTTTCCCAAAAACTATCCACAACCTTTTTAGTGGGGTGTAATTCTTTATGACTTTGTAGATTTACCCAATAATTAGCCACTGCTATGGCAAGTCCCCAACTTCCACGTGGAGGGCTGACAACAGTGTTGATTCGACTGCCTCACAACACAACCGCAGTGCTTGAGCCCAAATTCTAATTTTTTGAAGGAGGTTTGAGTTGCTGATCCAAATACAATGCATACATACTCTAGAACTGATCTAATCAATGCTATATAGATATTTTTCATAGCTAGTGTATCAGCTCCCCAAACAGTACCTGTTAAGCATCTCATAATATTTAAGACTTTGTTACTTTTATCTTAGATTTTGTCTATATGAGTCTTCCATGTGAGCATCAAATGCAATGCATCAAACCATAAACCTAAAAATTTGAACACTTTCTTTTTTTTCCTAATAACTGATTATAAAGTTCCAGGCAAACATCATCATTTACTTTCTTTCTTGTAAAAAAAACATTTTGAGATTTTTCTACAGATAATTTGAATCTTCACATTTGAGACCAGTTTTTAATTTCATTGATAGCTTCCTGAACTTTTTTTTTTTTTTTTTTTAACATACTTTACATTTCTTCCCCTTTTCCAAATTGCCCCATTGTCTGCAAAAATTGATTTTACAATATCTAGACTGACTTGCTTATATATATCATTTATTATGATTGAAAATAACAGAGGACTAATAATGCTGTCTGAAAAGCCGTCATGAAAAAATATTGTATTGTTGATAAAAATGCATTGACTACACCATGTAGTACATCATCTACAGTTTCTGTGTGTCATCTCTAAAACAACAAACAACAAACATTTTTATCTCAAGTCAAACAAGGAAAAAAATACATTGAAAATAAAGACTGCAGACAAGAAGACTCTAGTCGGCAATATGAACACTTAAGTGAGCCAACAGCACTCGAGGTTTCCTCTGTTTCATCAGAGATCTCATAATCCAAAAAGAAAATTCTTTTAACAGGTCAATCATTAACATTTATAGAAACTATCCAACAGAATCCAACAGTTCAAATTTAGTGAAGTGCTGAAAGTAAATAAATAAATGCCAATCAGTTGTCTGTTATTATTTTAGCCAAGACAAATTAAAATTTACTGGGACTTATTATAGAGTAAAATAAAACAGTTTTGTCATTCACTCTCACATGTAAACTTAGGCTTCATTTGTAAATAATATCAAGTACTACTTGAAGTACAGTATGTGGATTATTCTGAAATACTTCATACGTAAAGATTCTTGTTTTTGGAAACTATAACAATCAGCACCATCTTTGACCATCGACACCAAACCGTAACTTTGTCTATGAAATGCTGTTGCCAACAGTAAAATTATTTATTTGCACAAAGGTTATAGCTTATACAAAATGTTTGTCCTGTTTATGGATTGTTTTTGTTGACATGTGCTGCCATTATGTGTTCTCGTGTATTTGATCCATGATCACAACTGAATCCTCTGCAACATTTCTTATATGCTTTTCCAGTTCAAACACAACAGAATCTTTTCTGTGTTGCAGCAGGTTCACCACAAATCTCTCTCGCATGTTTTACAATTATGCAGCTTCTCATCTGAATGAATTCTTATGTGCCTTTTCAAATACCAACTTCATATTTTGTCTATTTACTAATTAAAACACGCTCTTTCCAGTGGTATGATTATTTTTATGGTAGACCTTGTCATACATGGGCAATATGCACTTGAAATATGGGTGTGAAATCATTTTTTCCATTTTTTACTGCCTCATGAATCAGAAATTTACATTCATTCATTCATTCAGACATGCACTGACTTGCCAAAAAAGTACTATAACATGAGTATCATATCTCAAAATTTACTCTGATGTGGTTCAGTGTGAAGATATAGTGCTCCAAAGCACAAAAGGATTTTTTTATACAATTTCCAGCAAGCCATAACTTGTCAAATATGCAACTGTTGGCCAACTATTTTACAAGTTAAAGACATATAATAGTGCAGAACAATCCCTGAAAATTTCAAGCATCTAGCATGAATAGTTCAAACGTAATGATTAATTTTGCAGGCCATGGCTCCTTTTTAAAGCCTCCACATTTCAGAAACAGAAAAAGATACCAGCCGAACATTTTGCACACTAGTTGTTGGGTGCAATGACATAATTTACACAGTATGTATGAAGCAAATCAATGATGGTCAGTCGGGAATTTTTTCTAAAACCTGTTGATTTGATCTGGAATTACCCAGAATCTTCTCCCATTGCGTGCTTTCTCATGTGGTACTTCAAGTTATGTCTACGTCTGTACTCTTTCCCACAAGTTGTGCACTTGTACGGCCTCTCACCTGTGTGGACTCTCATATGCACTTTTAATGCGCCCGAATCATTGAATCTTTTCTCACAAGTGTTACATGCGAACGGCTTCTCTCCTGTGTGTGTTCTTATATGTCTTTTCACTGCTGTCATGTCACGAAATCTTCTCCCACAAGTGGTACATGGGTATGGTTTCTCACCTGTGTGGACTCTCATATGCGCATTTAATGCGGCCAGCTCAGAGCATCTTTTCTCACAAGTGTTACATGCGAACGGCTTCTCTCCTGTGTGTGTTCTTATATGTCTTTTCATTGCTGTCATGTCACTAAATCTTCTCCCACAAGTGTTACATGCGTACGGCTTCTCACCTGTGTGGACTCTCAGATGTCTGTTCAAGTTGGAGTTCCACTTAAAAGATTTCCCACAAGTGTCACACTTTAAGGACTTTTTCCCTGTATCAGTATTACTGTGAATCTTTATTGTGGTAGAGTTGTCTTCATTGTTAGTGTGATTTTTTCTTCTGTGACGTCTCTTCTTTAGTTTTGGCTCTGCTTTTCTAGTTGATCCTGAGTCTCCATGTTTGCCTCCTTTGTGATCTTGGCTCTCAGCTACATCAGAGTTGTGAGAGAGCAGCTGGTCGTCATTGTTTGGTTCTGGTTCCACAGAACTTTTAACTGACATGCTGACAACATGCTCTTCCTCTGCTTCACTCTGAGTTTCATCAGGACTCAAGTCCAGAGTCTGATCTTCACTTTCATCACAAGTAGGAGTCAACATAAAGGTTTCTGTCTCCTGCTTCAGCACCAGCTGTTCTCCCTCCAGACTGGTACAGAGTTCCTCCTGTTCCTCTTTAATCTGTGGAGGCTCTGGGTCCTCTTGGTCCAGACTGGAGTTCCTCTCCTGGTTACAGAGCTGCTGGTCAGCGAGAACCTCCTCCTCCTTACAGACATGTTGCTGTGGGAGCTCTGGAAGGACAAAGGGGAAAGGCTGAAGAGAAAATCTTGTACCATGTTCTGATAAGGCATCCTTTATAAAGGGTTTATAAGCATTAATTAATGATTCATTAATGGTTAATAAATAATTTATTAATGCTTTATTAATCATTCATAAACCATTAACTAACAAAACTAACACATTAACAAAATTACCCTTTATTAATGATTCATAATCATTTCCAACTGCAGGACTTCTGATGATTATGAATCATTAATAAAGGGTTAAATTACTTTCTGATAAGTTATCAGGTGTATTGATAAAGGGTGATGCTTCAAATATTCTACGTAGTGGTGTAACTGAACGTAGTTGATACGTGATCCATACAGATTGCCCATCACGGTTCGGCATGTATGTGAACCGCAGATTAACCGTCAAATTTAATGTCTCATTTAAGACAAAGTAAACAAACTGCTGTAGCTACAAGACATGGACAGACAGCGTCTCACTAACAGGGATTTTGAAGAGCAACGACCAAACCAGCATCTAACGGGTCTGAAGTGACATTTTCAGGTATGTTTACACGCCGTTTAACGTGCTGCAGCTGAGCGGCTAATTAGCTATTTAGCTGCTAACTGACGTTGCACTGGCGGAGCACTTCTCCCCGATTAAAGTTTGGTAACTCGTTCAACAAGCTGAGCTGCAGGACAAGACGTGCAGTGCCGCCACTCCGCATACGCAGAGTACACAGAGCGCGCGGGGCCTCAAGTACCAGGCGGGGGCCCCCAAAATTAAGGTTGATAAAAATGTCATGATAATTATCACATTATACATTTTAACACAAATTGAAAAAATATATAAATTAGTTATGGACAGGCCCACCGTTGGTTTTTTCATTGTATGTACCCTATCACTCAATTCAGGCAAATTAGATGTTTTTACCTAATATATAAAAAGAGTCGGCTACTTCCGGTTTAGCCCTCCGGCTAACTTGAATGGGGATAAAACAATTCAATCATGCGGCTCTTCTAGGCTTTTGAAATGTGATCGGACCAAACGGATTTAATTCTGATAGTGAGACATGCCATTTCGCGGCGGTTGTGACGCTCAGAAGAATGTATCCGCTGATTTACAGACATCTCTTTCACAATGTAAGTCTATTGGAAAAAGTCTTTTTGGGCCAGTATGCACCACGTGACGTTGTAATTACACGGTTTGGCCGCTATGTCATACTGGCTTCAAAGCCTGGCGCTCTTCCTGTATCCAGTTCTCTTTATACATCCATGCAGGAACAGGGGAACTTAACTCTCTCAGCCTCCTCTATTCATTCTCTATGGTAGTTCTTATCTCTATGGGTGTAATCCCCCCTCCCACCACAATGTAGGTTACAATGGCAGAGTGGCGCTGTCCGTATTTCTGCTCGTTAACTCTGCAGGAAGTGAAGACTGCAGAAGCAGCGATTCAAAGTTTGTGACTAACTTGACTGACAACTTTATCCAAAATATGAGATATTCGGGTCTTGTTATGTTTGTGGTGAATGAAACTTGCCAGCCAAAGTTTCAGCCTAGTAAGGCTCATTAAGAGCTATATGCGTTCGTGTGTGGATGAGGCCAAACTATACAACCTCACTTTGCTGTGTGTTGAGCGGGACATGAACACTAATAAGGACAGGGAAGGAAAATGGAGAATCACCCGCTTAATGTGATTATTTATGTTTCCCTTAACTTTTCCCTTTACTTCGAATCAGAAGCTAACTTCAGTAGACATCCGAACAAATAATTACAAGTGTATATTTTACCACTGCGGCGGTACATAAAGCTGATTATTCTGTTTTATGTTAAACGAATGAAGGTTTTACAGACCTATTCTGTTTAACTTTATCTCAGGTTTCCAAACGATATCCAGCAGTATGCGCTGACGGTTGATCTCTTTCTCGTACTCTGAGATAGTTTCTTGAAAAACTCGGAATATTTCTTCAGCAGCAGCAGTTAGTCGCTCGTTGATTGACTCTCTCAAAAACTGAATTGAAGACATTGTTGTTTAATTACAAGTAAGATGTCTCCGTGTCCTGCTGAGAGACTTCTTCCACGCGCAGGACATCACGAAGCTAACAGGACCCCCCCCCCAATGCAGGGTTTTTTTTTAATTCTCCAATTGTTTCCACCCAAGCAGGTAGCCAATGCGGAAGTGTCTTAAACCTGCATTCTTTCTAATGGCCATCAGGGGGCGACTCCACTGGTTGCAAAAGGAAATGAGATTGTATGGAAGTCTATGAGAAAATGACGCTACTTCTCATTTGATTTCTTACCTCAGCAAACTCTTTCCCAATGAGTTTATGGTCTCACTCGCTAGTTTCAAGTATTCGTCAATACAGCATGATGTTCATTTTGTAAATTATGGTCCCATTTAAAGTAAAATAGGTGATAAAATAGCATATGCTTTAAGGTGTGGCCACCTGTCTCCCTGTCTCCCTGTCTGCCAGCTGATCACCGGGGACTATAGCACTCTGCCGCACGCGACGGGAAAACACTTCTCTCTGTGTATATTCAGTGAATATTTATAACGTGCCTGGATGGCGACTGAATGAGATCTGATTGCGCTGTTGGCGTTTCCCTTATATGGAAGGTAATGTACTAACAAAAAGGGGAAGTGACATAAGTGGCTGTGACCAGCCAGCTAAAAGTGACTACGCGGGGCTAGGCAGGTAAAAATGAGGTGAGGCCGAGACTAACCCTTCTACAATGACAAGAGAGAAAACAATTCCCCACTTAACCTACCGTTTATGAATTGAAGTTGAGAAACAATATTGATTGAATCTGGCTTAATTTATACCAAATAAGTAACTTGGCTTGTCCACATTGCTAATTGATAGCCTACCTGATTATAACCGGCCGTATACATACATTCTGCATATGTACAACCACAGTGGTTCAGAAAGTTTTTGGAGGCCATTCTTTGCTCTCCTCAGCCACCAGAGTTCAAAATTAACTGCACAAATGGATCCACCCTGTACAAATGGACTGTCCCAAATAGGGACTGCAGGACTTATGATGGAGTATTTTTACATGGTTGTATTGGTACTTTTACTTAAGTAAATGATCTGCATACCACTGTTATTCAGCCTACATTTAATTCATTTCAGGCGTAAGATGTTAACAAATTTGCGATCGTTGCTTAAACGTTTTATTGAACTTAATAAGTCTACTGAAGGTGAAAATGCCTCACAAATGCGAATATAGACCAACAGCAGAGTTGTTATTGTGTGGGACATAAAAATCCTGTCAGCGGCAGCCTGAGTAGCACAGAGACACACAGACAGGTGAGCTACAGTCTCTCAGGTGAGCTCTGATGTCATCGTGAAAGATCTAGCCATGAGTTCAAGGAGTTGAATGAAACCGCTTTAGTTTTGAACTATGATGTGGTGACTCTGTCATGTAGATTTGTTAATTTGTTGTATTAACAAATCTACAGAGCTACAGAATCCCACATAAGGTTTGAACATGACTGACCTGAGATTTATTGTTGAACGCCATTATAAGGCAAGGCAAGTTTATTTGTATATCACATTTCAACAACAAGGCGATTCAAAGTGCTTTACATAGAGCATAA
This sequence comes from Thunnus albacares, assembly GCF_914725855.1. Taxonomy (NCBI): domain Eukaryota; kingdom Metazoa; phylum Chordata; class Actinopteri; order Scombriformes; family Scombridae; genus Thunnus; species Thunnus albacares. Next base: position 33,471,000 of record NC_058113.1, read on the forward strand.
AAGGCATTAAAACAGAATATAAAAACAATAAAAAAGTGTTACATTTGGAAATAAAAAAGAAGCTAAAAAGGGAAAAAGACAGATAAAACAAGAGAATAAAAGTAACAGTGCAGTGTAAAATATTAACCCTTAATGTAGTTTAATAAAAGGCAGCAAACAGAAAAGTCTTCAGCTGCGATTTAAAAGAACTGAAAGTCGCAGCAGGTCTGCAGTTTTCTGGGATTTCGTTCCAGATATGTGGAGCATAAAAACTAAAAGCTGCTTCACCATGTTTGGTTTTTTACTCTGGAGACAGAAAGCAGACCTGATCCCAGACCACCTGAGAGGTCTGGATGGTTCATAATGTAGCAGCAGATCAGAAACCATTTAGTGTTTTATAAACCAACAGCAATATCTTCAAGTCAATTCTTTGACAGACAGGAAGCCAGTGTAAAGATCTTTTTAGATTTTTTTAGGGAGACCTGTAAAGACGGCGTTACAGTAGTCAAGTCTACTGAAGATAAATGCAGGACAAGTTTTTCCAAATCCTGCTGAGACATAAAGTCCTTTAATTCTTGATATATTCTTCAGGTGATCGTAGCCTGACTTTGTAATTGTCTTAATAAGTCAATTTTAAATATAAATTTTCAGATTCATTTTAATAAAATCAAATGTAAACATATGTTTAAAATCAGAGGAAAAAACAACGATATAAGTCCTGTTTTAGCTCTTCATCATTTTTCTCACACATTTACCCAGATGCTCCATTCAAATCTATTAAAATAAGAAACTGGGAAAATTCTTGGTTTTCTCAAACAAATTATCACAAGCTATACGCTGTAGAGCTAAAGCCTGGTCAGCTCTGCTCTCCATCAATCCCAATCTCCACAGTGTATTCCTCTTCTGAACCAGCAGAGGGAGCCTTCCCTGCTCTGTCCTCTGTATTCAATGCACTTGTAAGTATGAACATCAGACAGTGAGCTGCTGAAGACAATCTCAGTCCTCATCTCCTGAGCCTTAGTGCTCCTTGTATCACTACATGCATTGCCCATATATTTAATCTAACACTAAGTACTGGTAAGACACCAGTGGTACGGAAGACAGCTCAGGTCGTCCCACTGCACAAAGGTGGACGCACTGATAACATGAACACTTATCATCCAATATCTTGCGAAGATCCTTGTAACTCTAGTTTACAGGTAACTTTGTGTTTATCTAGGCTATAAATGAATGGAATTATGAGTTTTTATAGTGCACAACTCCAACATGAAATTATTTGTCCAGTGACATAACTCATAGTACAGCAGATATAATAATAGGGAAATAGTCCTCCTTGTTGGCCACACAAGAGTTACAATTAGAATTATGATTGTTAGTAGTCTTAATTGCGAGTATAGGTCTTTGAAGGTTAAGTGACTGATATGCAAACACAAGGAAACACAATTTGATTACATACACATTTCTTACTAATACTAAAGCTACAAGTACTAAACACTACAACATTTTACAGACACTGGTACACACGGCTATGGCTAGTGAATGATGCAGAGTTATCTATTGTGTAGTTGGTATGAGAGACCTTATAAACAGATGAGATGACTGTTACTTGAGAAGCAGTGAATCAAATCAACAGTACAACAACTTAGTTTTGAATTGCCAATTGAAATTACAAATCATGAAAGCACGAGGGTTTAAGCCAGTTGATGATGGTTTTATACGAATACTTAAGACTTGATACCTCGGCTTGATCCTCAACTCATGACTCTAGATTCTGAGGTTTCACCTCCTATTGTTCTGAGTCACATCTTCAGACTAGCAAAATGCAAGCTTTCCACCGGCATGGCAGATGGCATTTCACAGCTTTTTTTGTTTGTTTGTTTTTTTTAAATTAGCATAGTTTCGTAGAAGCTTCACTTTTCTCCTTCAGTGGAGACTCCTTGGCATGACGCCTAGAATCTTCTTGCATTGCGTGCTTTCTCATGTGGTTCTTGTAGTTATGTTTACGTCTCAGCTCTTTCCCGCAAGTTGTGCACTTGTACGGATTCTCACCTGTGTGGACTCTCATATGCAATTTTAAATGCTCCGCCACAGTGAATCTTTTCTCACAGATGTTACATGGGTACGGCCTCTCACCTGTGTGGACTCTCATATGCACTTTTAATGCGCTCGAATCATTGAATCTTTTCTCACAAATGTTACATGCAAACGGCTTCTCTCCTGTGTGTGTTCTTATATGTCTTTTCACTGTTGTCATGTCACTAAATCTTCTCCCACAAGTGGTACATGGGTATGGTTTCTCACCTGTGTGGACTCTCATATGCGCATTTAATGAGGATGGCGCACGGAATCTTTTCCCACAGGTGTCGCATGGGTACGGCTTCTCACTTGAGTGGACTCTTAAATGCCATCTCAATTTTTCGATCACAGAGAATCTTTTCCCACAAGTGTCGCACTCGAAGGACTGTTCCCCTGTATCAGTATTTCTGTGAATCTTTATTGTGGTAGAGTTGTCTTCATTGTTAGTTTGATTTTTTTTTCTGTGAGGTCTCTTCTTTAGTTTTGGCTCTGCTTTTCTAGTTGATCCTGAGTCTCCATGTTTGCCTCCTTTGTGATCTTGGCTCTCAGCTACATCAGAGTTGTGAGAGAGCAGCTGGTCGTCATTGTTTGGTTCTGGTTCCACTGAACTTTTAACTGACATGCTGACAACATGCTCTTTCTCTGCTTCTCTCTGAGTTTCATCAGGACTCAAGTCCAGAGTCTGATCTTCACTTTCATCACAAGTAGGAGTCAACATAAAGGTTTCTGTCTCCTGCTTCAGCACCAGCTGTTCTCCCTCCAGACTGGTACAGAGTTCCTCCTGTTCCTCTTTAATCTGTGGAGGCTCTGGGTCCTCTTGGTCCAGACTGGAGTTCCTCTCCTGGTTACAGAGCTGCTGGTCAGCGAGAACCTCCTCCTCCTTACAGACATGTTGCTGTGGGAGCTCTGGAAGGACAAAGGGGAAAGGCTGAAGAGAAAATCTTGTACCATGTTCTGATAAGGCATCCTTTATAAAGGCTTTGTGAGCATTAATTAATGACTTTATTAATGGTTAATAAGTATTTTACTAATGCCTCATGAATTATTTATAAACAATTAACATTAACAACCATAATACAGGAACACAATTACCATTTATTAATGATTCATAATCATTTCCAACTGCAGGACTTCTGATGATTATGAATCATTAATAAAGGGTTAAATTACTTTCTGATAAGTTATCAGGTGTATTGATAAAGGGTGATGCTTCAAATATTCTATGTAGTGGTGTAACTGAACGTAGTTGATATGTGATCCATACAGATCGCCCATCATGGTTCGGCTGATGTACAAGGCATTAGTAAATTATTCATTAACCATCAATTAAGCCATTAATTAATGCTTATAAACTTTATATAATACACTTATAAATAGTGTCTTATCATAAAGTGGCACCAAAAATGCAGACATCTGAAGACGTTGAAGTTAGCTTCTGATTTACAGTTTCTGAATCAGGTTTAAGGGAAAAGTTAAGGGAAACATATCCTGTATGATGATAATTAGCGACTGATTCTCTGATTTTGCACCACTTGACACTTGTGAAAAAGTGTTAGACATCATTACAAAAGCCTTAACGCTGTTTAAAACCAATTTAAGATATGTTAAACCTTTATTTAATTTGTGAAAAGAAAAACAGAAAGCGATTTCACTGATATTTTTTCATTCAGACAACATTACACCAGGTCCAGATTAAAAACCATTATACATAGATTAACAAGGAGACTCCAGAGACTCATTAAAACACAGTGATTTGAAAGTCCAGATTTGACAAGTCTAAATTTTGTGGTTTTTGTGAAGAAAGCCCAACACGCACACACACACATGTTGAATTACACCAGCCACTTTCTTTCTTTGGGACTGATTTTGCACTATTTATAGACAATATTCTGTATTCTGTGTCCTGTAATCATCATGTATACTTCTTAAATTATTACATTTATTATATACCCTACTTGGCACACAGTGCCAATCCCATATTTTAAATAAGACCTATTTATTGGAAACACCACAAAAACGTACAGTACTGTTTGCAGGAAAGGACTATAATTGCACTCAAACACATTCAGCAGAACCAACACAAGACATGACTATGGCTGACCAGAGTATATCTGCTTTTAGTGATTGTATACGGAAGTAATAATAAGGTGCTTGAACTTAATCTTTGATCTAGACCTGGTCTACTGTGGTCTGGATGGAGAAATGTGAAATCGCCCTTTTTATTTTCATAGGCAAAACAAAGGTTTCACTAATTTGAACGTGGGTTTAAACAATGTTAAAGCTTTTGCTACGATGTTTAATATGATTTTTCACAAGTGTAAATGGTGCAAAAACGGAGAAGCAGCCGCTAAATATCATTATTTATGTTTCCCTTAACTTCGAAGCAGAAGCTAACTTCAGCGTCGTAGACACCCGAAAAAATAATTACAAGTATATATTTTAACCACTGCGGTGCTATATAACGCTGATTATTCAGTTTTATGTTAAAATAATTAAGGTTTTACAGACATATACTGTGTAACTTTATTTCAGGTTTCCAAACGATATCCAGCAGTCTGCGCTGGCCTGTGTTAATTTTCATACACAAAATAAAAGTTTCACAAATCTGAAAGTGGGTTTAAACAGTGTTAAGCCTTTATACTACGATGTCTAATATGACGCGTAATTTCACGCGTGTAAATGGTGCAAAAACGGAGAATCACCCGCTTCATATGATTATTCATGTTTCCCTGAACTTTCCCCGAAACTTCGAAGCAGAAGCTTACTTCAGCGTCGTAGACACTCGAACAAATAATTACAAGCATATATTTTAATTTAACATTAAGCTGATTGTCCTGTTTTATGTTAAACGAATGAAGGTTTTACAGACCTATTCTGTGTAACTTTATTTCAGGTTTCCAAAAGATATCCAGCAATATGCGCTGACGGTTGATCTCTTTCTCGTACTCTGAGATAGTTTCTTGAAAAACTCGGAATATTTCTTCAGCAGCAGCAGTTAGTCGCTCGTTGATTGACTCTCTCAAAAACTGAACTGAAAACATTGTTGTTTAGTTACGAGTTATGTCTCCGTGTCCTGCTGAGAGACTTCTTCCAAGCACAGACACCAAGCAGATAACACGACTAGGTCCTTTGTCATTTACTTCCGCTGGGTGTTACACTCTTAAGTTCCGACAGCGGGATCTCGGTTCCGCTTGCTGTGATCAGAGCCGTTGGTTGTAGCTATCGTGGAGATGGCGGCATCGTAAAAAGAACAGGAGCAGAAAAGGAATGGGGCTGATGAGAATATTTGCATGGACAAGAAATGGGTTTTAGCATTGATAGTCATAAATTCTTCTGTTGAAATACAGGAGAAGTCAGAAAGAATCAAGATGGTGCTGGACACTGCCAGGAGATACTTGAATGTTGTGGACATATCTGAAGATTTAGATATTACACTGAGGGAAGGATTTGCACCAACTCAGACAGTTGGGTCTGGGTTATACAATGGAAAATGTCAACAATGGGATCCCTTTGGGTGAACACTGTAAATAGTTTGGACTTGTGAAGCTGTTACAATCCAGCTAGTTTCATGATACCAGACAATCAGAGTTCTCCGCCTACTGAAGTCTGGGGATTTCTAAATGCACAGTAACTGCTTGAACAGCGCTGAACAAACAAACCTGCCTCCCTTACATCTGTCAAGGACACAACTAACCGGAAATGATGCTCCTCCCCCCTCATTCTCCTCCACAGTGAACTGTCACCGCCCCAATATGAAGGGCCGCCCTTAAGACTTTGGAGTGATTCTGCAATGCAGGGTTTTTTTTTAAAACTCTCCAATTGTTTCCACCTTCCGGTAGCTCCCGGTCTGAAAAGTGAACCCAATGCATAAGTGCCTTAAACCTGCATTCTTTCTAATGGCCAGCAGGAGGCGACTCCACTGGTTGTAGAAAGAAGTCAGATTGTATGGAAGTCTATGAGAAAATGACCCTACTTCTCATTTGATTTATTACCTCAGTAAACTGTTTCCTAATGAGTTTATGGTCTGAATCACTACTTTCAAGTCTTCTTCAATACAGCATGATGTTCATTTTGTAAATTATGGTCCCATTTAAATTAAAATAGATGATAAAGCAGCGTATGCTTTAAGGTGTCCACGCTGTCATCCAAATATGGTCACTTCTCATCACTTCTGGCTCCAAAAAACCAAGATGGCAATGGTCAAAATGCCAAACACAAGGGTTCAAAACAGGAATCCACAAACCTATGGTTCCAAACCTATGGTTCCAAACATGGCTACAAGGTCAGCAGGTGGACAAAAAATTATGCTGCAATGGGTGCTACAACTTGAGAAGCAAATATAGGCCAAACCAGTTCAAAAGAGCCACTATAAAATAATAATTTATTTTATAATAGAATTTATAAATTCAAATGTTTGTTGGTGGGTTTTTGTTTTTTGCGATTGCAGATCTCTCTGAATTAACCACAACTATCCTTTGTATTTTTGTGCTGTTTTATCTCTCTAGTTTCAGTAATGTGAACAGTAACTTACCTCTGTGCATTTCAAACTGTTTCATATCAATAAAAATTGCATCCTTTCGGTACAGCAATGGCTTTCATTTCATTTCAGGTGCTCTGTGAAATTTGTATGTGTTAAGACGACAGAAAATACCCTGTTGACACGTCATTTTGAATGTCTTAAGGCGTTCAAAATGCACTTGTAAGTTTGAACATCAGACAGTGAGCTGCTGAAGACAATCTCAGTCCTCATCTCCTGAGCCTTAGTGCTCCTTGTATCACCACTTGCATTACCCATATATTTAATCTAACACTCATTACTGGTAAGACACCAGTGGTACGGAAGGCAGCTCAGGTCGTCCCACTGCACAAAGGTGGATCCACTGATAACACGAACACTTATCATCCAATATGGTAAATGGTAAATTGACTGTACTTGTATAGTGCCTCTCTAGCCTTTCGACCACTCAAAGCGCTTTTTACACTACGACTCATATTCACCCATTCATATGCTGAATGGGTACAGGGGATACCATGCAAGGTCCCAACCTGCCTATCAGTATGTGATGGCATAGCCAGGGTTAAGTATCTTGCCCAAGGACACTTCGACATGTGGACAGGAGGAGCCGGGAATCGAACCACCATGCTTCTGATTAGTGGATGACTTGCTCTACCTCCTGAGCCACAGCCGCCCTTATCTTCGCAAATCTTTGTAAATCTTGCGAAGATCCTTGTAACTCTAGTTTACAGGTAACTATGTGTTTATCTAGGCTATAAATGAATTCTCCAGCCGCAGTAGTCAGGTTTCAGACCATGACATAGTACAGTTGCTACCACTACAGTTGTATTAAATTATATCATACATTCCTGGACATTAAAACAGCACTGCGCTGCACTGATGTTGATCTTTCTAAGGCTTTTGATACTGCTGACCATTGCATTTTACTCAACAAACTACATTGTCTTGGTTTGGATGTTTTGCATGTGTAGGAATTTGTGCACTCAAATAGCTTTATGATTTTATGGGGAAATAATGAGTTATTATAATGCACAACTCCAACATGACATTATTCGCCCAGTGACATAACTCATATCAGAGTAGGTATGATAATAGGAAAATAGTCCTCCTTGTTGGCCACACAAGAGGGTATAGGTCTTCTAAGGTTAAGTGACTGAGATGCAAGCACAAGAATACACAAACAAGTTCACTACAGTTACATACACATATATTACTAATGCTGGAGCTATAAGTACTAAACACTACAACATTTTACAGACACAAGAGGGAAAGGTGTACACTGGTACACAAGGCTATGGCTAGTGAATGATGCAGAGTTATCTATTGTGTAGTTGGTATGAGAGACCTTATAAACAGATGAGATGACTGTTACCTGAGAAGCAGTGAGTCAAATCAACAGTACAACAACTTAGTTTTGAATTGCCAATTGAAATTACAAATCATGAGGGTTTAAGCAAGTTGATGAAGGTTTTGTGCGAATACTTAGACTTGATACCTCGGCTTGATCCTCAACTCATGACTCTAGATTCTGAGGTTTCACCTCCTATTGTTCTGAGTCACATCTTCAGACTAGCAAAATGCAAGCTTTCCAACGGCATGGCAGAAAGCAAGAAGACAAAGACAAAAGCAAGAGTTTTACCGTTTCAGTCTGCCCACCCAGAAGGTGCATCCTGGCCAATCCATGGGGGTTGCAGAGCTCTGGGGGAGCAGAGTCAGTCCCCTCCTGTCCTCTGGCAAATACAATTCCTGAATGTGGTTATTCTTTGCATACATGATTCATAATTTTGTATTTTTGATAGTAGCTTTAGTGTTCTGAAAGTGAAACAAGCAGAATGGTACTAAACATGATAGTGTTATCATGGATGATGGAATTACGTTGGTGGTACATTTCTTGGCTTTAAGGCAGTGGAATAAAAGTCTAAGTAAAGTACATAACAACACAAATTGTAATACACACACATACTAACATACAACATAAATTGTTCTTAGGCAACAGCTAAAACTACATTTGTAAGTCCATGGGTTTTACAGTCCTCTATTCTTGCAAATGGCAAACAGCAGGGGTCCATGCCATTTGAGGGTGTATGTGTGTCACTGGAGCATGGAATATTGTGCAGCATGTCTTGCCATATGTTGGTTTGCCCAGTGATCAGTTATTGTATGCATATTTGTCTGATAGAACACAGGCAATCTCTGCTAATGGTCTCAAAACAACCTCCTTTGGTATAAAGAAGGGAGTACTATAAGGGTCTGTGCTGGGTCCTTTACCATTTATACTCTACAAAACGCTGTTGGACTATGAAGATATCCTTTACTCTCATGCTGCTCCCTCAACCTTAAAACTGCTTGCATTTCATTACAGGAGATAAATATCGTACACATCACTGTGTATGATATGAAGTGCACACAAGCACAACTATTTATTTTTTTTTGAAAGAAGAGTTCATTAAGTCAAAATTTGGAGATCAAAATTTAGTTTTGAGTTACAAAGTTAAAATTGTTAATTACTTTCTGCTCTTTTAAATTTGATTTACAATCTCATAATTTTGATTTATTACTAATGAACTCTGGCCTGCTTTGGTTCAGGACAGACATTTCTTCTGAGTACCAATGTGTTGATTTCTCAGCTGAAAAGAAGAAATTTTAAAGAAAATTAATTTGTGATTTTTGAACTAACATGTTGGTTAGAATTTTTTTTTAAGAAACATACTCTTGACAGACTGCAATAACATATTGGTTTTATTTGTTGACCTTTTCAATTTATTATTTATTTTAGTAGTTGGACTAAATAATAAATACCTTGGAGTCCTCCTCGAAAACAGACTGGACTGGAAATGCAACACAGAGGAGCAAAGGACACTAACAAACCGATCAGGTTGGCTGGCTCTGTACTGGGACTCCTCTGGAGACACTGGAGCTGGTTGTGGAGAGGAGGATGCTACAAAAACTGTTAAACATCATAAAGAACATCTGGTATCCTCTCCATGACCTGCTGGTCAAACAGTGGAGCACTTTTAGTCAGAGACTTCTTCAGCTCCGCTGTGACAATGAACGCTACAGGAAGTCATTCCTGCCAGCTGCCATCAGTCTGTACAATGACTCTCCTCTTTGACAGGAAAGGACAGACTGCTCATATTTTATTACATTATCCATCACGTTATATTTCAGATACATATTTTGATAATCTTTAAAGTACTGTCTGTATATACTGTTATCATATGTATACACAATCAGTAAATTATTCAAGTATCAATCTACACTCAATTCTAACATGGTGCACTTTACTACCTCATCAATATCCACCTGACATGCACAAATGTACAGTGTACTATAGCATATTAACATCTCTGAGCAGTGTATACTCAGGAAATGGTAAATTGCAGTTATGGTTATATCTCTAGTCTCTATTCTATTTTTAGTTGTTCTATTTATTTTTATATTTGAATTAGTATAATAAACTGTGTATAATTTAGCATTTAATTGTACTTGCTTCTTTTACATACTGCATTGTTTTTGTATTTTGATTTATGTCAAGTGGCAGCTGTAACATTTTTATTTCCCTTTGGGATTAATAAATCTATCATCTATCTATCAATGAATCTGGTATACTTATATTATCATCTCATGAATCACAGTAATATCAAAATAAATACATGAGATGAGATAAAAAAAAAAACATTTTGTGGTCTAAGTTTGTTTGGGTATTTATCGTATGCAGTACTAACACTTCTTCAGACATTAAGATTCTTGGTTTTTGAAACTATAACAACCGGCACCATGTTTGACCATCAACATCACACCATAACTTTGTCAATGAAATGCTGTTGCCAACAGCAAAATTAGTAGTTACATTAACACGCAGAAAAAAGCAACAAGAATTCAGTTTAACAAAACTTGATAGCGTTGTTGACAGTGTACAACTTACATGAAGATATTCTGACCTTGTCTTCATGGAGAATATTTTATATTAATTAGGGACCGAGCCAAAAAGGCAGAGGACCCTATTGTTTTTTGTATGTTTGTTTGTTTGTTTGTTTGTTTCTTTATTATTACACCACTTAAACCCTAAATTTGACCCCCTAAACATGCTCAAAAACTCACCAAATTTGGCACGCACATCAGATCTGGTAACAAATTTGATAAAATGTAAAAATTAACCCCTAAAGTTCCAAAATGTGCTCTCTAGCGCCACCTATGTAACAAAATGGCCACCACGGCCCATAGGAATGTCGTAGAGAGATCAAACCAAAACTCAATTATTTGTCCCATCAAGACCTGCAAATCACATGCTGACACCCCTGACCTAAATCCAAGAGACAAAAACAATAAAAGATAGGAAAAACATGTAAATTCAAGATTTGTAGGTCAAAGTCTCGTGACTCATTTAAAGTTCAAATGAAGTCTGTATCTAAAACTATGTGGAAGCAGTAAATGTTCAAAAAGGTGTGGGTTCACTCACACTCTCCATTCAAATAAAACTTTGACCAGGTCATGTGGGTCAAAAGTCTTTCCTTTTCTAAAAATAGACTTGATGAAAATTAGGAAAATAATTAGTTTTACACACAAACTCATCAAGAGTTTTCAATTTACTAATTGAAATTCAAGTGAATGGGCCCAAAACTTGCATCATTTTGATGACACAGGTGTGAGCAAGACAGACATGTCTCACCCTGCAGAAAATTCTCATCCTGTCAATCAATCTTTCAAAATAAAAGCACACCACACATGTAATAAATATCCTTCATTTTTAAAAAGCAAAATGATCTGATCCCGACGGGCCAGAGTGCGAGGTCCCGACCAACGATGTTGGTGAACATTTGCCTAAAGGAGTTTCAGTTCAATTGTTTATTCTGTTTATAGATTGTTTTTCTTGAAATGTGCTGCCATTATGTGTTCTTGTGTGTTTTTTTTTTTAAACAATATATTTATTGGTTTTTTAGTATGCAAATCACAAATTGTACATTGAATAGCAGTTATATAATACACAGCAAACATTTTTCACCGTTTTCCCTCCCATCACTCCATCCCTATCAACTGACAGACATAAAAAAATAAATAAAAATACAATAAAATAAAACAATAATGATAATAATCAAATAAATAAAGGGTGTTTCTCAGATCAACATACAAGATCATAATACTCCCTCAGAGCTTGTTCCTGATGAAGCGGGTTACCAGCATTGACATCATGTCTTAAGAAGTACATAAAAGGACTCCAGATATCATCAGAAACATTTTGTTATGTCTAACAATGTACGTTCTTCTTCTTTTCCATTGACATGTTTGACACCATTTCTTTAATCCACATTCCGACTCTTGGCCCCTCAACATTTTTCCAATTAAGAGCAATTATATGTCTACAAATCTAAACTTTTTGCTTTGTAAGTGTGGGTTGGTAGGATGTATACCCAGAATGAAAAGCTTAGGATCCAGTGGTAATGGTGTTACATAGTCCCCCCCCCTGCTGGATGGGATATGTATAGTCTTGTTACTGACCCTTTTGTTTGTGCTCTCTCTCCTAGGTGGCCCTGAGTGGATAATTGAGGGGAGGGCCTATGAAGAGGGAACAAAGGGCTTGGACTCTCTCTCTCATCTTCCCAGCGTGAAAAGCAGCTTTTTTTTCGCGGCTTTATTTCTGTTAGGTTTAGTTTTGTGGATTTAGGTTAGAGAGGAGAGCCCAGATCCTACGGCCCTTTGTGGGCTGGTCTGGGTGTCTCCTCTTCTTTTTTGTTAATTTTGGCCGGCTCACCAGCTTTTGTTACTTGGTTGTTGTTTTTGTTAATAAATTTGTTCAATCTTTGTGGGAAATCCTGACTTTTAATTATGTTGGGCCTTCTGTGGGCGAGCTGTTTGTAGAGGGTCGTAACATAATTTTGGGGGCTCGTCCATCGTAACAAATGGCTGCGATAAAAATTGATCGATCATATTAATAATATCTTGCCAAAAGGATTTCACTTTCACACATTCCAATATACAGTGGCACAATGTCCCTCTTGCTTCATTACACTTAATACAAGTATCAGGAATATTATCATTACACTTATGCAATTTAATAGGAGTTATGTATGTACGCATCAGCCACTGTATAAGTTTAAGGCTACTGATGATTGTCTGCCTCTGAGCCTTCTTACACATCTCACTCAGTCTTCTAAAGATATTTCATCATCTATATCTTCCTTCCATAGTCTCAGTTTAGGTTCTGAGGACTCATCAGACCCAGACGCAAACAAGTCATACAGAGATTAAATTAAAATTTTTATCATAGCAATGTCTTATGATTGCTACCTGTAATGAGGAAATGACAGGAATATCTCATGAATGGTTTTGAGATGAGGATATAAGGCTCTTAAGTTGAAGATATTTGGGAATGTCATATTTGATTGATATTTCTGCAAAGAACATAAGTTGTCCATCTTCTCTGTACATATTTTGCACTTTCCTTAACCTTTTTTCAGTCCATATCCGAAATCCTGGATCACTTTTCCCTGGTTTAAAGTTGACATTACCCCACATAGGACTGATGCATGACCAGAAGGAGTTAATATTCAAATATTCACAAGTGTTGAAAAAAACATTTATCATATTCAATACCATAGGGTAGTCTTTATTTTTTCCTCAGGTATTTGTGATCTGCTGAATACAAATACAAGTTCAAATATGAAAATGCAAATACAGCTTCTCATCTGAATGAATTCTTATGTGCCTTTTAAAGTCTGGCACCTGACAGAATCTTTTCCTGTTGCGTGCGTTTTCATGTGGATGTTCAAGTTATGTCTAAGTCTGAACTCTCTCCCACAAGTTTTGCAACTGTACGGCTTCTCACCTGTGTGGATTCTCATGTGCGCTTTTAATGCGCCCAGCACAGAGAATCTTTTCTCACAGGTGTTACATGTGTACGGCTTCTCACCTGTGTGTGTTCTTATATGCCTTTTCACTGTTGTCATGTAACTAAATCTTCTCCCACAGGTGTTGCAAGGGTACGGCTTCTCACCTGTGTGGATTCTCATATGCAGGTTTAATGCACCCAGATGAGGGAAACTTTTCTCACAGGTGTTACATGGGTACGGCTTCTCTCCGGTGTGTGTTCTCATATGCAGGTTTAATGCACCTGGCTGGGAGAATCTTTTCTCACAGGTGTTGCAGGGGTACGGTTTCTCACCTGTGTGGATTCTCATATGCACTTTCAATTTTCCAATTTCAGAGAATCTTTTCTCACAAGTGTTACATGGGTATGGCTTCTCACCTGTGTGGATTCTCAGATGCACTTTTAATGCACCTGGCTGAGAGAATCTTTTCTCACAGGTGTTACATGCGTACGGCTTCTCACCTGTGTGGACTCTCAGATGTCTGTGCAAGTTGGAGTTCCACTTAAAAGATTTCCCACAAGTGTCACACTTTAAGGACTTTTCCCCTGTATAAGTATTACTGTGAATCTTTAATGTGGTAGAGTTGTCTTCATTGTTAGTGTGATTTTTGCTTTTGTGATGTCTCTTCTTTAGTTTTGGCTCTGCTTTTCTAGTTGATCCTGACTCTCCATGTTTGCCTCCTTTGTGATCTTGGCTCTCAGCTACATGAGAGTTGTGAGAGAACAGCTGGTCATCATTGTTTGGTTCTGGTTCCACAGAACTTTTAACTGACATGCTGACAACATGCTCTTCCTCTGCTTCTCTCTGAGTTTCATCAGGACTCAAGTTCAGAGTCCAGTCTTCATTTTCCTCACAAGTAGGAGTCAACATAAAGGTTTCTGTCTCCTGCTTCAGCACCAGCTGTTCTCCCTCCAGACTGGTGCAGAGTTCCTCCTGTTCCTCTTTAATCTGTAGAGGCTCTGGGTCCTCTTGGTCCAGACTGGTGCAGAGTTCCTTCTGTTCTTCTTTAATCTGTAGAGGCTCTGGGTCCTCTTGGTCCAGACTGGTACAGAGTTCCTTCTGTTCCTCTTTAATCTGTGGAGGCTCTGGGTCCTCTTGGTCCAGACTGGAGTTCCTCTCCTGGTTACAGAGCTGCTGGTCAGCGAGAACCTCCTCCTCCTTACAGACATGTTGCTGTGGGAGCTCTGGAAGGACAAAGGGGAAAGGCTGAAGAGAAAATCTCGTACCATGTTCTGATAAGGCATCCTTTATAAAGGCTTTAAAAGAATTAATTAATGACTTAATTAATGTTAGAAAATATTTTATGTTTATAAAGCGTGTCTTATCAGAAAGTGGCACCAAAAATGCAGACATCCGATGACGCTGAAGTTAGCTTCTGATTCACAGCTTCTGATTCAGTTTTGTGGTTTTTGTGAAGAAAGCCCAACACGCACACACACATATGTTGAATTACACCAGCCACTTTCTTTCTTTGAGACTGATTTTGCACTATTTATAAACAATATTCTGTATTCTGTGTCCTGCAATCATCCTGTATACTTCTTAAATTATTTAATTTAATATATTTACTACATTCCCTACTTGGAGTCCCCCATTCTGCTCCCATGTATGCAGAATGTGTACTACGGAAGTAATAATAAATGCTTGAACTCTTTGATCCAGACCTGGTCTATACTGTGGTCTGGATGGAGAAATGTGAAATCGCCCTTTTTATTTTCATAGGCAAAACAAAGGTTTCACTAACTTGAAAGTGGGTTTAAACAGTGTTAAAGCTTTTGCTACGATGTCTAATATGATTTTTCACAAGTGCAAATTGTGCAAAAACGGAGAAGCAGCTGCTAAATATCATTATTAATGTTTCCCTTAACTTCGAATCAGAAGCTAACTTCAGCGTCGCGAACAAATAATTACAAGTATATATTTTAACCACTGCGGTGCTATATAAAGCTGATTATTGTGTTTTATTTTAAGATAATTAAGGTTTTACAGACCTATTCTGTGTAACTTTATTTCAGGTTTCCAAACGATATCGAGCATTCTGCGTTGACGATCGATCTCTTTCTCGTACTCTGAGATAGTTTCTTGAAAAACTCGGAATATTTCTTCAGCAGCAGCAGTTAGTCGCTCGTTGATTGAATCTCTCAAACACTGAACTTTAGACATTGTTGCTTAATTACAAGTAAGATATCTCCGTGTCCTACTGAGAGACTTCTTCCAACCGCAGGACACCAACCAGCTAACGCGACTAGCTCCTGTGTTGTTTAGTTCCGCTGGGTGTTACACTGTTAAGCTTCCGACAGCGGGGTTATGTGGTCTATTTCGTTCCACTTGTTGTAGCAAGTTGTCTTCTTCTTTTGGTTTATTGGTGGTTGGCAACCAGCTTAAAGATGGATTATCTCCACCTGCTGGAATGAGCGTGTTACAGTAGATTAGCAGACAAAGTTAAATTCTCTCTATTAAACCTGTTTCCTTAAGATGTTTAATTAAGTGACTGTATATTTGCCCTGATGTTTCTCCAAGGATATTCTCTTAAGTGATGTTTTCCATTCCTTCTCCTAGTTTCCTCCATTCCTCCTCATAGGCACAACACTCCAGTAGCACATTGCACAGATTCTGTTTGATTGCAATGCATGCGTGATCCAGTTGAGTGTTTACCTATTTTATGAAGTATTTGATTAAGTCTTGTGTGCCCTGTCCTTAGATGGGAAATACCTGCTTCTTTCCTTTGGTTCCTTCAGAGGTTCCCTCCAGTACCAACATGTTTTTGAATATTATAGAGGTGTCTTCCTGTGTCATTGATATTCCAGTATTCTTGCCACACTTTTTGCATTTGACTTCTGATGATTGTTTTGACCTCAGTTTTATATAATGGAGCCTGAATACTGACTGACCGTGATTTAGACGTTGTTTGGCCAGTATATCCACACCTTCACTTCCTCCCACACCAACATTGGCAGGGAACGAGTTGACTCAGTGTCATTTGTGGCTTATAAATAAGCAGCAATAACTGCACAGATGCTTCATGTCTTTAAACTAAAAATAAGAACTGTTGGGTTGATATTTGTCGTCTCACTGATATTTTGTACCCTCATCAAAACCTAAAAGTTTAAAACTCATCACGTAAAGGTTTGAGGTACGTGTACTTGAATTTCTCAATTTTTTGTGAATTTATCCAGTTTTTGATATCTGTTGCAAAAAGAATTTTATTACTTTTTATTGCACATTTGTTTCACAGCTCTGTTCTTTCGTTAATTCGTACAGTTACATAGAAGCTTCAATCTTCTTCTGCAGTGGAGACTCCTTGATTCAAGGCAGCATGCTGTAGGAGTATTAGTACTTTATTATTTAATTACCTTGTCATTGTGTGCACCACCTTCCATAGATTTAGCCCTGTTAGTGTTGGGAGTAATTTTACCGATGAATCGGTCTCATAACCGTAAGTTCTTGTCCCAAACAGTAACCTGTCCCACTACTATTCAGAAGAATGCAAACAACAACTTCTTGATTAAGACAGACATTTATTATACTGCCACATGCCTGAAGAGTACATGATACACATAGAATAATACACAAAAGAATGATAAGGCCTTTAAATTATAATGAAAATAAAAATAAAGAAAAATATTCAGCAAGACTGGCTCATAGTGTGTGACTCGAGGCTAACGCATAGCAACAGGAGCTAAGGGAGAGCTAGCATGCTTTCTGGAGAAATTATCTTTAAATCTTAAATTGTTAGTATCAACCTCTGGTCATTAAGTCATTGCATGCCTACTGTTTTGTTGGAGATTAGCCATAGTCAGACAGCCAGTGGGTCTCAGCAGTAACACGGCCCAGATCAGGTCGTTGGCTGTGAGCTTGGAGGATCTTCACTGTCCCTTGGACAGAGAGCAGGTGGATCAGTCCTAGGTCAGGTGTAATCGGTGTAATCGGCTGTGACAAGTTGTCTCAGCCCAGAGTGATAGTCTGGCTTTGGGTCACAGACATGCAGAGGTCCAGTCGGGCTTTCACTAGCTTCTTGTAACGCAACACGCCAGTTAGGATTCAGGCTTGAGTCTTTGTGATTTTTTGGTTTCCTGATGCTTGTTTCGGGAAGCTTTCCTGATGACACTGAGTACAGGTTTCAAAAAGGTCTAAAATACACACTTACTTAAAAGGAAAGAGACGTTGTAGAGGGGCAGTTTCTTACTCATAAAAAGGAGGACAGCTCAACCGAGTTCCGTTAAACTTTCCTTTATATAATTTTGGTCAAAGCAGGCGGTGTTTTGGGTGTTTTAAACATTTTCGCACCAAATTACTGATGAATATTCAATTTCTATGTTCTCGGGGGACTTCAGGTGTAGTTGGTGTTGGATGCAGCTTGCATCTTCTGAAATAAATACGTTTTTTGGGAAGCCTACTTTGGAGTGTTTACACACAAAAATCACACCTCACATCACTGTGGCCTAGTATTTCACATTAAAGTTGTAAACACATTCTTTTCATAACAGTCCTGCTGTAATAGAGTGAATAAAAGAGTTATAGCAGCAATTTTGTGAGGTTAAACACAATATTGCATCAACCATGTAAACACTCATTAACTCTTACGTCATGATATAAAATTCAAGTGAGATTATTTGTTAGTATGACTTTTATCTGACTCTATGTACTTTACTGATTTTAGGTGGTGGACATGTGACAGAAATATTTCATAGTCTGCATGTCACCTTATGTAATATGGTATAGCCCTTCTGGGGGGCCTTTTAGATACAAACAATGGGTCCATGGTCAAGATTGGAGCTGTTCCAGATGGTATGTTGTGATACATGATATGTTGTGAGGTAGCTGTCAACCACTTGATGGATGGCTCCCAACTGAATTAATGCCCATGGGGAACCTATGTTATTCATGTGATAAGATACAGATGTGTAACCCTATATAAGTTATGCACCGACAGTGGTACGGTGCCCAGACCATCTTTGTACATGGAATGGACCCGATGGCCTTCGTCTAATAAACGTCTTCAAAATAAGAACTTCGCCAGCTCTTCCTTTGAACGATACATCATCATACATCCTTCCTTTCATTATTCAAACCTATGTTTCTAACCTTATCAAAATTATAACGTGATAAAATGTAATGAGATCAACCTTTTTTTCAATATCTCACCAATATACCATAGTAAAGTCATTAAAGTTACATCATTCTACATGAATTTTTAAGGTAAACAGTTTGACAGGGTCCATAATCTGATTAAACAGTTAATATAACAGTTATTAACCCATAAGAACCCATGGTGACACAGGTGTCACCAACCCTTTCAATGTTCTGGAAAATTCCCTATACAGCTTTTATCCTTGATTTTAACTCATGAAGTCCCTAAGTGACATCTACTGAATATCCTGGTGCAGTCATGTGACAATGTGTGAATCTGTGTACCCATGACATCACTTCCAAAATGGCAGCGTGCTTGGTCAGCAAATGTGACAGAACTAGCTAATTGTTACTAAAGGAAGGTTTCAACCCATTTAACAATTCTGATGCTTTAATAAGACGTCCTGTATTACATTTAACCTGTTCTGACCACATTTCTTGAACGAATTGATATAAAACAAGTTAGGGAACTATGGTTATGACATATATGTTACATTACAGATCTTTGACACTGAAGGTAGAATTTCAAAATAAAATTCAGAAATGTGTTCCTTGTGGTCCATTTGGTGTGTTTTACATTCCCCATAATTCTCCTTTAAGGAGAAATGGGTTTTTATGGGTTAAAGCTTGGAATGTAATGAGTTCATTTTGCGGTGTTGCAAAGGAATGTTTCTCTTGAGTTTTATGACCTTGGGATTATAAAGGGTCTGTGTCCCATTTAAGGTGGGGGTCCTTTTAGTCTTTCTCTGGTCCAAGTGGCCTTAGGGTCAGTTTTATGCTTTTAGTTCAGGCCATAATTTTTGGATGTTCGGTCAGACATCACGAGTATGTTGAGCATCATTGATCAACCCCGACTTAGAGGGTTACAAAGGTCAGTTCTGCAGGCCTTTGGAATCCAGACAAGTCGGTCTCTTCCTCTTAGGAATCGAAGTTAAGTTAAACACAAAGAACAAGAGGTTGTCTTCCAACAATGCCGACCAGAGTAAGATAGCAGTTTTACATGTTGACCTATAGACCTGTGCAGTTGCATCACAAAGAAGCTAACGGCCTTAAAACACATTCGTATTATTTGCTTATACGTTTGTTTAGGGACTTATTGTATGCACTACTCACACTTAATGTTTATGATACTTTTAGTTACCCTAATCATCCAGTTAATCAAATTAAGAATATCAGTCTGAAAAGCCATCATGAAAAAATCTTATTGTTCATAAAATGTGTTGACAACATCATTAAGAACATCATCTGCAATCTGTGTGTCGTCTAAAGCAGCAAACAACATTTTTATTTTAACTTAATCTCAATTTAAACTGATCACAGACGAACTTAAACTGTTAGACAAACATATTCTGACCTCTTCTACATGGAGCCTCAATGGTAGTAAGCTACATAACATATATTTTAACCTCTCTGTTTTATCTGTTACAGTTTGCACGGTTTGGAAGGCTGCTTATATGACTCCTTTACATAAAGGCGGTGAAAACGACTATGCTTAACAATTATAGGCCTGTCTCTAAATTGCCATGGCTAGCAAAAATACTAGAATCTCTAGTAAATGACCAACTTAAATCATTCCTTTCGGCATATTCTATTTTAAGTACTCACCAATGTGGTTTTAGAGAAAAGCACCACACTGTTACTGCTGCCACTCTTGTTTTAGATGACATCATTTCAACTTTGGATAATAAGAAACACTGCACAGCTCTTTTTATTGACCCCTCTAAAGCATTTGATACAGTTGATCATGCTTTGTTCTTAAAAAAAGATTCATAGTATTGGTTTTGATGAAATTGCATATAATTATATAGATAGATAGATTCTTTATTGTCATTGAATTAATACACAACGAAATACAGTTTGACAGCAGTCCCCGGTGTAATTAGTTCCAGAGTTATCTCACGGACAGACAGCAGTGTGTAGCAACAAGATCTGTTAAATCTGAATTTGTTCAGATTGCAAAAGGTGTCCCACAAGGCTCAATCCTTGGTCCTGTTCTGTTTACACTTTATCTAAATGATATTGTTTCTGCAATAACTGGATATAATATTCATTTTTATGCTGATGATACTATTATGTATTGCACTGCGGATACTGTACAGTCTGCTGTAGTATCTCTTCAGCACTGTTTTGTTGATTTAGAGGTTGCACTCAGTATCCATAAATTAGTCTTAAATACAGACAAACACCATGTTTATGTTTTTCACTAGAGCCAAAAATATTAATTTGGATAACCTCATCATCACAACTAAAACTAGCACCAATATTGAAAGAGTCTTGATGTACAGATACCTTGGCATTCAGATTGATGAGAAGATAACCATCAAAAAATCACATATCAAATTTGGTGAGTAAACTAAGATGGGCTTTTTCTTTAATAAGAATAAATCCTGCTTCCTGTTGCATTGTTGACATACCCTTGTAGAGGCAACTTTATCAGTTTTAGACTATGGTGACATCTTGTACAGGCATGCTTTGACAGCAAATTTAAAGCCCCTTGATGCTCATTACATGTTCATTACTGGAGATGCTTATAACATTCATCATTGCATCCTGTACAAAAAGTTTGGATGGTCCTCTCTCTCTGTGAGAGGCAGGATTTCTACTTTTGGCTTCTTTGCACCATCAATCTGGAACACACTACAAAGCACTTTAAAAATGAATTCATTGGTATCTCTTGGTATTTCAAAAGAATTAAAAAAAAAAAAACAATTTTCAGCAAGCCATAACTTGTCAAATATGTAACTGTTGGCCAACTGTTTTACAAATTAAAAGACATCTAATAGTGCAGAACTATCCCTGAAAATTTCTAGCATCTAGCATGAATAGTTCAAACGTAATGATTAATTTTGCAGGCTACGACTCCTTTTTAAAAGCCTCCACATTTCAGAAACGAAAGAACACACAAAAGTTAAAAATTTTGCACACTAGTTGTTGGGGGGTACAATGACATAATTTACACAAAGTATGAAGCAAATTAAAGATGGTCAGTTGGTAAAATTTTCTAAAATCTGTTGATTTGACCTGGAATTACCCAGAACCTTCTTCCACTGCGTGCTTTCTCATGTGGTCCTTGAAGTTATGTCTACGTCTGTACTCTTTCCCACAAGTTGTGCAATTGTATAACCTCGCACCTGTGTGGACTCTCATATGCCTTTTCATTGTTGCCATGTTACGAAATCTTTTCCCACAGGTGTTACATGAGTGCGGCTTCTCACCTGTGTGGATTCTCATATGCAGTTTTAATTTGCTCATCTCAGTGAAACCTTTCTCACAAGTTTTACATGTGTACGGCTTCTCACCTGTGTGGACTCTCATATGTCTTTTCACTGTTGTCATGTCACCAAATCTTTTCCCGCAGGTGTCGCAGGAGTACGGCTTCTCACCTGTGTGGACTCTCATATGCAGTCTTAATCCGTGCGACCGAGCGAACCTTTTCTCACAATTGTTACATGAGTATGGCTTCTCACCTGTGTGGACTCTCATATGTATTTGTAATTTGGACTTGATCTTAAAAGATTTCCCACAAGTGCCGCATTTGAAGGACTTTTTCCCTGTATCAGTATTACTCTGAATCTTTAATTTGGTAGAGTTGTCTTCATTGTTAGTGTGATTTTTTCGTCTGTAATGTCTCTTCTTTAGTTTTGGCTCTGCTTTTCTAGTTGATCCTGAGTCTCCATGTTTGCCTCTTTTGTGATCTTGGCTCTCAGCTACATGAGAGTTGTGAGAGAACAGCTGGTCGTCATTGTTTGGTTCCGGTTGCACAGAACTTTTAACTGACATGCTGACAACATGCTCTTTCTCTGCTTCTCTCTGAGTTTCATCAGGACTCAAGTCCAGAGTCTGATCTTCACTTTCATCACAAGTAGGAGTCAACATAAAGGTTTCTGTCTCCTGCTTCAGCACCAGCTGTTCTCCCTCCAGACTGGTGCAGAGTTCCTTCTGTTCCTCTTTAATCTGTGGAGGCTCTGGGTCCTCTTGGTCCCGACTGGTGCAGAGTTCCTTCTGTTCCTCTTTAATCTGTGGAGGCTCTGGGTCCTCTTGGTCCAGACTGGAGTTTTTCTCCAGGTCACAGAGCTGCTGGTCGGCGAGAACCTCCTCCTCCTTACAGACATGTTGCTGTGGGAGCTCTGGAAGGACAAAGGGGAAAGAGTGAAGAGAAAATCTTGTACCACTTTCTGATAAGGCATCCTTTATAAAGGCTTTATAAGCATTAATTAATGACTTCATTAATGGTTAATAAGTATTTTACCAATGATTTATAAATAATGTATAAATCATTAACATTAACACACATAACATATTAACACAATTAACCTTTATTAATGATTCATAATCATTTACGACTGCGGGACTGCTGATGATTATGAATCATTAATAAAGGGTTAAATGACTTTCTGATAAGTCTCCGTGTCTCATACAAGGATACAATGTTCAAACGGAAACAAAACGAGCGCTCCTAGAAGATACAACAGAAGCTGCGGTAGAAAGCCGGTCTGAGCCTTTGACAGCTGTAAAAGATGTCTGCATCGACGCTATTTCAGAATTTGAGAGGTGGTTAAACGGCGTTTATGTGCGTTAAGTCTCCGTTACAGCCCTGTGTATAACTGTAAAAAAAAATAATTCGCGTAGTTTAACCATCACTCTATAACAAAAAGACTCTGACTGTTCATCACTCCGTGAGAGGTGGCAGCCCTGCAAATACAAATAAATACAAGTTTATATTTTAACCACTGCGGTGGTACATAAAGCTACTTATACTATTTTATGTTAAAATAATTTAAGTTTTACAGACCTACTCTATGTAACCTTATTTCAGGTTTCCAAACGAAATCCAGCAGTATGCGCTGACGGTTGATCTCTTTCTCGTATTCTGAGATAGTTTCTTGAAAAACTCGGAATATTTCTTCAGCAGCAGCAGTTAGTCGCTCGTTGATTAACTCTCGCAAACACTCAACTGATGACATTGTTGCTCAATTACAAGTAAGATATCTCCGTGTCCTGCTGAGAGACTTCTTCCAAGCACCGGCATCAACCAGCCAACGTGACTAACTCCTGTGTTCCGTACTTCCGCTTTGTGTTACACCGGCATCCCACCGGACTCGTCTGCGTCGCGTTCCGGCTCCCACGCAGTTTTGTTCCGTCCTCCACACGACGTACTATCCCACCGAGAGCATATCAGAAATGTGGCGTTTTGACTGAATTCAATTACTTTTTATTGTACTTTTATTTAACAGCTGTGTTTTTTGGTTAATTCACAGTTATGGAGAAGCTTCAATCTTCTGCAGTGGAGACTCCTTGATTTAAGGCAGCATGCCAACCAGAGTAAAAGATAGCAACTTTACATGTTGACCTGTACACCTGTGCAGTTCATCACTATAAGTAAAGGGACACTCACACAACAATGATGTGTTGTTCCTTAAGAAGGAGCCAATGGCCTAAAAACATTCACATAAATTCACTCATAGCTTTAGGATTTGTTGTGAATCTGGTATTCTTATGTTATCACCTCATAAAGCAAAGTAATATTAAAATAAATGCATGAGATCAGAAACAAAGCTTTATATTGTTCTTAAGAACATCAGTCTGAAAAGCCATCATGAAAAAATATTTTATTGTTCTTAAAATGTGTTGACAACACCATGAAGTAAATCATCTGCAATCTGTGTGTCATCTCTAAAGCAGCAAGAAATTGTTATTTTAACTTCATCTCAAGTTAAACTGATCACAAAATACATAAAAAATGATTAAACACTGTAGACAAAAAGACTTTAGTTTGAAGGATGAAAACTTAAGTGAGCCAACACCTCTAGAGTTTCTCTGTTTCAACATCAGAGATCTCACAATACACTCAAATAACTGAGGTTCTGTATGAAAATAGAAAAAAATAAAATTCATTTAAAAAGTCAACTATTTACATCACAGCGTTATTATACAGTAAAATAAAACAGTCATGCCAGTCACTCTTGCATATAAATTTTGACTTCTTGCACAAAACTTGATAGTGTTGTTGACAACTTACATGAAGATATTCTGACCTCTTCTTCATGGAGAATATTTTACATTCATTTACAAAGATATTGGTGAACACTTGCCTACAAGAATTTCAGCTCAATTGTTTGTCCTGTTTATGGATTGTTTTTGTCAACATGTGCTGCCATTATGCGTTCTTGTGTGTTTTATCCATAATCACAACTGAATCCTCTGGAACGTTTCATAAATACAAGGCTACTTGCTTGTGTGGACTCTTATACGCTTTTCCAATTCAGACACATGACAGAATCTTTTCTGTGTGTCAGCAGCTTCTTCTCATGTAGATTGTCACCACAAATGTCTCCCTCATGTTTTGCAATTGTGCAGCTTCGCATCTGAATGAATTTTTACATGCCTTCTCAAGTCTGACATCTGACAAAATCTTTTCCCACAAGTGTTACATGGGCACGGCCTTTCACCTGTGTGGACTCTCAGATGCGCTTTTAATGTACCCAGCTGAGTGAATCTTCTCTCACAGGTGTTACATGCATACGGCTTCTCACCTGTGTGGACTCTCATATGTGTTAGCAATTTGGACTTGCACGTAAAAACTTTCCCACAAGTGCCACATTTGAAGGACTTTTTCACTGTTTTCCTGCGAATCTTTAATTTGGTAGAGTTGTCTTCATTGTTAGTGTGATTTTTTCTTCTGTAATGTCTCTTCTTTAGTTTTGGCTCTGCTTTTCTAGTTGATCCTGAGTCTCCATGTTTGCCTCTTTTGTGATCTTGGCTCTCAGCTACATGAGAGTTGTGAGAGAACAGCTGGTCGTCACTGTTTGGTTCTGGTTCCACTGAACTTTTAACTGACACGCTGACAACATGCTCTTTCTCTGCTTCTCTCTGAGCTTCATCAGGACTCAAGTCCAGAGTCTGATCTTCACTTTCATCACAAGTAGGAGTCAACATAAAGGTTTCTGTCTCCTGCTTCAGCACCAGCTGTTCTCCCTCCAGACTGGTGCAGAGTTTCATCTGTTCCTCTTTAATCTGTGGAGGCTCTGGGTCCTCTTGGTCCAGACTGGTGTTACTCTCCAGGTCACAGAGCTGCTGGTCAGCAAGAACCTCCTCCTCCTTACAGACATGTTGCTGTGGGAGCTCTGGAAGGACAAAAGGGAAAGGATGAAGAGAAAATCTTGTACCATGTTCTGATAAGGCATCCTTTATAAAGGCTTTATAAGCATTAATAATTACTTAATTAATGGTTAATAAATATTTACTAATGCTTTATTAATCATTCATAAACCATTTACAGTAACACAAATAACCCATGAACACAATTATCCTTTATTAATGATTCATAATTATTTAAAACTGCAGGACTTCTGATGATTATGAATCATTAATAAAGGGTTAAATGACTTTCTGATAAGTCATCAGAACTTAACAGTTATTAATAAATGATGAGTGTTTCATATTTTCTAAGTAATCAGTAAATGGTTGAACAGCACATTGGAGGCATCTTCCTAAAGATTTAGATGAAGCAAATGTTAAGGTGGTAACGAAAAGGGGGGATTTTTCACAACCTGGCGACTCAAAAATCATGCTTATCAATGCTTATAAATTATTTATAAAGCATTAGTAAATGAGACAACATTACACCAGGTCCAGATCAAAAACCATTATACCTAGATTAACAAGGAGACTCATTAAAACACAGTGACTTGAAAGTCCAGATTTGACAAGTCTAAGTTTTGTGGTTTTTGTGAAGAAAGCCCAACACGCACACAAACATATTGAATTACACCAGCCACTTTCTTTCTTTGGCACTGATTTTGCACTATTTATAGACAATATTCTGTATTCTGTGTCCTGTAATCATCATGTATACTTCTTAAATTATTACATTTATTATATATCCTACTTGGCACACAGCGGCAATCCCATATTGTAAAGAAGACCTATTTATTGGAATCACTACAAAAACGTACAGTACTGTATGCAGGAAAGGACTATAATTGCACTCAAACATATTCAGCAGTACTAACATGACTATGCTTGACCAGTGTATATTTACTTTTAGTGATTGCATGTCTGTTTTTTTAGTGATGTTTTAGTGACTTTTAGTGGTGTCTAGTCTGTCGTACATGTTGCACTGTGGAGAACGATATTCTGCTCCCATGCCGAGTGTGTACTACGGAAGTAATAATAAGGTGCTTGAACTTAATCTTTGATCTAGTCCTGTTCTATTGTGGTCTGGATGGAGAAATGTGAAATCGCCCTTTTTTCCTGTTTTCATAAGCAAAATAAAGGTTTCTCAAATCTTAAAGTGGGTTTAAACAGTGTTCAGGCTTTTGCTATGATCTCTAACAATGTTTCACAAGTGTAAGTGGTGCAAAAACAGAGAATCAGCCGCTAAATATCATTATTAATGTTTCCCTGAACTCAGAACCAGAAGCTAACAACTACAAATAATTACAAGTATATATTTTAACCACTGCGGCGGTACATAAAACTACATACACTATTTTATGTTAAAATAATTTAACTTTTACAGACCTACTCTATGTAACCTTATTTCAGGTTTCCAAACGAAATCCAGCAGTCTGCGCTGACGGTTGATCTCTTTCTCGTACTGTGAGATAGTTTCTTGAAAAACTCGGAATATTTCTTCAGCAGCAGCAGTTAGTCGCTCGTTGATTAACTCTCTCACACACTGAACTGAAGACATTGTTGCTTTATTACGAGTAAGATATCTCCGTGTCGTGCTGACAGACTTCTTCCAAGCACCGGCATCAACCAACCAACGTGACCAGCCCCTGTGTTCTGTACTTCCGCTATGTGTTACACCGGCATCCAGCCGGGCTCGTCTGCGTCGCGTCCCGGCTCCTCCACACGGCGTACTACCGTGGATGTATAAAGAGAACTGAATACAGCGTCGGAGGCGGGGCCCCGTTCATTCTTATGAAAGTTACTCAGTGGCGCATGAAGCCAAAAAAAAGTCGACTTCCCGGTATGAAAGTACCCGGATCTTCCGCATTGAGCGGCCCATAGAGCATGCGCACTAGTGACTTTCGCTGGCCGAGTCGGCTACTTCCGGTTTAGCCCTCCGGCTAATTTGAATGGGGATAAAACAATTCAATCATGCGGCTCTTCTAGGCTTTTGAAATGTGATCGGACCAAACGGATTTAATTCTGACAGTGTGACAAGTCATTTCGCGGCGGTTGTGACGCTCAGAAAAATGTATCCGCTGATTTACAGACGTCTCTTTCACAATGTAAGTCTATAGGGTCTTTTTGGGCCAGTGTGCATCACATGACGTTGTAATTACACGGTTTGGCCGCTATGTCAAATTGGCTTCAAAGCCTGGCGCTCTTCCTGTATCCAGTTCTCTTTATACATCCATGAGTACTACCCAAGTGGCAACCTCTGGGGCTGTAAAATGAAGCCAAGGCGTAAGTGCCAAAAACTGCAGTTCCTTGAATGGCCACTTGAGGCTGGCACCAAAAGCGAGTCAATCCCCATAGACTCTAATGTTAAATGCCCAACTTTACAGCAGAAATAAACATGTTAAAAACCTGGTACACAAAACGGTTTTGGTTTCTATAGCTGTACGGGGGCTGTACTCACCCATTTAAACTTTATTAAGCTGCTTTGAGTGACAGCTCCGCCAGCCGCTAGGTGGCTTGTTTCAGCCATTCGGCCTGCCTTTTTGCCCATTTTTGATTGGCTGGGAGTTAGGCGGCATCACGCACTGCCAAGATGGCGACAGCCGGAGCGGCCCACTTTGAGCTTCAAAACCGCTCTTCAGAAACCAACGGGTGACGTCACGGTAACTACGTCCATATTTTTATACAACCTATGGCACTACCCTACGAGAGCATTTCATAAATGTGGTGTTTTGACTGTCATCAAGACATTCGCTTTTTAAATTCAGCTACACTGCTACTATAGTACTTCAGCCTAGTCACAGCCGAACAAGCGCCTTCACGCTACCGTAATTACTGCAGTAGAAGGACAACTATACTGCCCGACTTTGTTAACTCGTAGATTATACCCTAATCAAAATCTGAAAGTCAAAAAATCATTAAAGGTTTGAGGTACTTTTACTTGACTTTATAATTTTTTTGTGAATGTATCCAGTTCTTGATATTGATACTTTTTATTGTACTTTTATTTCACAGCTGTATTTTTTGGTTAATTCACAGTTATGGAGAAGCTTCAATCTTCTGCAGTGGAAACTCCTTGATTTGGTGAACATGTCTCCGACAAGTGTGACTTTCTCTTTGGTGTTCCTCAGGGTTCAATCCTTGGTCCGCTACTGTTCTCCCTGTATATGAGAAATTGTTCGCAACCATGGTGTAAATTTTCATTGTTACGCAGATGACACCCAGTTATATTTATCTGTAGCGCCAGATGACAAAGATGCCCTAATTCCTCTGACAGATTACTTCTCGAGCATTATACAGTGGACGAGTGGTAACCTCCTTACATTGAATAAAGACAAAACAGAAGTTCTTATAATTGGCACAGATGCACAAAGAGAAGAACTTTCATGCAGGCTTGGAAATTTGGCTCTACAGATTAAACCAGAAGTAAAAAACTTGGGTGTTATCTTTGAATCTGAATTGAATTTTAAAAGTCATGTCCACAACGTTACAAAGACAGCTTTTTATCATTTAAGAAACATTGCAAGAGTCAGACCATACCTTACTTTGGAAGATGCCAAGAAACTCACTCATGCCTTTGTTTTTTCATGCTTAGATTATTGTAATGCACTTTATACTGGTTTACCAAATAAAACCATTGATCTGCTGCAACACTCATTCAAAATTCAGCAGCAAGCAAACTAGGAAAAGGGAACATATTACACCAGTATTAGTATCATTGCACTGGCTACCTGTAATGTTGAGGATAGATTTTAAAATTCTTTTACTTGTTTTTAAAGCCCAAAATGGTCTCTAGCACCTTCATACCTCTCAGATTGCTTGTCAGAATATGTTCCAAACCGTTCGCTTAGGTCGTTTAACGCTGGCTTGTTAAATGTGCCACAAACAAAATGCAAAAAGTTATGATGAGGCAGCTTTTTGCAGCTATGCACCAAAGATCTGGAACAAACCCCCAACACATATTAGACAAGCATCCTCTGTTGATATTTTCAAGAAGCAGCTCAAAACTTATTTTTATGGTCTTGCTTTTACTTAACTCAACCTTTATTTGCCTTTTACTGTTATCAGCTTATTTACTACCTGTTATCTTTTTTATCTCATGATTTTACCTCCTTTTATCCTCTTACCTCTTTTTATCACTGTAGTTTTTTATTGTTTATTGTATTTATCTTTCTCCTTATCCTTATCTTTTTTTCCTGCTTGCTTGTTTTTACCTCTTTCTGTAAAGCACTTTGAGCTGCATTTTATGTTATGAAAGGTGCTATATAAATAAAGTTTATTATTATTATTATTATTATTTAAGGCAGCATGCCAACCAGAGTAAAAGATAGCAGCTTTACATGTTGACCTGTAGACCTGTGCAGTTCATCACTATAACTAGAGGGACACTCACACAACAATGATGTGTTGTTCCTTAAGAAGGAGCCAATTGCCTAAAAAACAGTCACATAAATTCACTTATAGCTTTAGGATTTGTTGTGAATCTGGTATTCTTATGTTATCAGGAGATCAGAAACAAAGCTTTATATTGTCCACGTTTGTTTAGGGGCTTATTGTATGCACTACTCACACTTAATGTTTATGACACTTTTAGTTACCCTAATCATACAATTAATCAAATTAAGAACATCAGTCTGAAAAGCCATCATGAAAAAATATTTTATTGTTCATAAAATGTGTTGACAACACCATGAAGTAAATCATCTGCAATCAGTGTGTCATCTCTAAAGCAGCAAACAAATTATTTCAACTTTATCTCGTTAAACTGATCACAAAATACATAAAAAATGATTAAACACTGTAGACAAACTTCAGTGAGCCAACACCTCTAGAGTTTCTCTGTTTCAACATCAGAGATCTCACAATATACTCACATAGCTGAGGTTCTGTATGAAAACAGAAAAAAAGAAAATACATTCGTCGTCGACAATGTACAACTTACATGAAGATATTCTGACCTCGTCTTCATGGAGAATATTTTACATTCAATTAAAAAGATATTGGTGAACACTTGCCTACAGCGGTTTCAGCTCAATTGTTTTTCCTGTTTATGGATTGTTTTTGTTGACATGTGCTGCCATTATGTGTTTTATCCATAATCACGACCGAATCCTCTGGAAAGTTTCACAAATACAAGGCTACTAGTGTGTGGACTCTTCTATGTTTTTCCAATTCAGGCATACAGAGGGGGAAATAAGTATTCAACACGTCAACTCTTTTTTCCATTAAAACATATTTCCAGTGCAGCTATTCATATGATATTAATACCAGACATTGGTATTAACTCAATAATGCAGTACAGCTAACGGAATCATAACATTCCAATCAATAAAAAATGCATTAAATTGTAATGACACAGGAAAAAAGTATTGAACATACAGTAAGAAAAAGCACTGAACCAAGTGGAAGCACCAGGTAGGGGAAGCACAAACAGTTCTCACCAGACCAGAAACAGAGCAACACATTCGAGCTGGCAGAACAGGAAACAAACTGGTATGTGCATCGCTTTGTATAACTGCCTCAATAAACAACAACTACTGACTGGAAAATCTGTTGTTTGGGTCTGCGCAAGATCACTTCTAGCCTACCTGTGTATTGATGGCCAATTGCCATTACAATAGGAATGGCGCAGGTTACCGACTGATTCCTCAATTCCTAAATGATCCCGTAAGCACCATCATCAACCGCAAGTGGAAGAATCAACACTCAACCATCAACGACTGCTGACTGGGCAGTAAGAAAATTAGTCAGAAGAGTAGCACAAGATCCAAGGACCACTCCAAAAAGAGCTACAGAAGGATCTGGAAGAAGCAGGTACAATTGTCACAATGGAGAAAGAAGAAAACAATAGACAATGCACTCCACCGCCACAGTTTCCATACACAACTACCCCGTAAGACTCCATTACTGAAGAAAAGACATGTTGAAGCTTGTTTGAAGTTTGCGACACAACATTTGGAGAAGCCTGTAGATTACTGGAAGAATGTGGTGTGGTCAGACGAGACACAAATGGAAATATTTAGCAATAACACTAGGTGCCATGTTTGGAGGAGAAATGGCTCAGCATATGACCCTAAATATACCTACAGTGAAGTTCAGAGGTGGAAGCATTATGGTACAGGGCTGTTTCTCTTCTCATGGTACTGGCAGAATCTAAATTGTTGAAGGGAAGATGAGTAGAGCTATGTATCGGGTTATTCTTGAGAAGAATCTGTTGCTGTCCACCAGGACAATGAGGATGAGACGCAGATGGACCTTCCAACAGGACAACGATCCAAAACATACTGCAAAGGAGACTCTCATCTGGTTCCAGAGAAAGAAAATAAAGGTGTTGGAATGGCCCAGTCAATCACCCAACTTGAACCCAATAGAACATTTATGGAAGGAACTGAAGATAAAGATTGACCAGCAGCCCCTCTCAGAATCTTCAATATTTGAAGACTGTCTACTTAGAAGAACGGGTCAAAATCCCCCTCTGAACATTGTGAGAGATTAGTTTCCTCGAACAGGAAGCGTCTTGAAGCCGTCATTGCAAACAAAGGCTTCTCCACCAAGTATTGCAGTTAGCATGTTGAATAATTTTTTCCTGTGTCAATCCAATTTAACGCATTTACTTTTTTTTACTGATTGGAATCTTATGATTTCTTTAGCTGTGTTGCCTTATTGAGTTAATACTAATGTCTGGTCTTTAATTGCATGTGAATACCTGTTCTGGTAATATGTTCCCTGAAAAAAATGTTGATGTGTGGCGGTAAGTCACCACAAAGCTCTCCCTTATATTTTGTAATTATGCAGCTTCTTGTCTGAATTAATTCTGACTTGTCTTTTCAAATCTGACATCTGACTCAATCTTCTCCACCTGCGTGACTTCTCATGTGGATCTTCAAGTGATGTCTAAGTCTGAACTCCTTCCCACAAGTTTTGCAATTGTAGGACTTCTCACCTGTGTGGATTTTCATATGCTGTTTTAATGTGCCCGGTTGAGAGAATTTCTTCTCACAGGCGTTACATGGGTATGGTTTCTCACCTGTGTGGATTCTCATATGCACTTTTAATGCGCCCAGCTCAGAGAATTTTTTCTCACAAGTGTTACATGGGTATGGTTTCTCACCTGTGTGGCTTCTCATATGCACATTTAATGTGCCCAGCCGAGAGAATCTTTTATCACAATTGTTACATGGGTATGGTTTCTCTCCTGTGTGGGTTCTTTTATGCCTTTTCACTGTTGTCATGTCATTAAATCTTCTTCCACAGGTGTTGCAGGCGTATGGCTTCTCACCTGTGTGTGTTCTCAGATGTGTTTGCAAATTGGTGTTCCACTTAAAAGATTTCCCGCAAGTGTCACACTTTAAGGACTTTTTCCCTGTATAAGTATTACTGTGAATCTTTAATTTGGTAGAATTGTTTTCATTGTTAGCATGATTTCTTCTTCTGTGATGTCTCTTCTTTAGTTTTGGCTCTGCTTTTCTAGTTGATCCTGAGTCTCCATATTTGCCTCTTTTGTGATCTTGGCTCTCAGCTACATGAGAGTTGTGAGAGAACAGCTGGTCGTCACTGTTTGGTTCTGGTTCCACTGAACTTTTAACTGACATGCTGACAACATGCTCTTCCTCTGCTTCACTCTGAGTTTCATCAGCACTCAAGTCCAGAGTCTGATCTTCACTTTCATCACAAGTAGGAGTCAACATAAAGGTTTCTGTCTCCTGCTTCAGCACCAGCTGTTCTCCCTCCAGACTGGTGCAGAGTTCCTTCTGTTCCTCTTTAATCTGTGGAGGCTCTGGGTCCTCTTGGTCCAGACTGGTGTTCCTCTCCTGGTTACAGAGCTGCTGGTTAGCGAGAACCTCCTCCTCCTTACAGACATGTTGCTGTGGGAGCTCTGGAAGGACAAAGGGGAAAGGATCAAGAGAAAATCTTATACCATGTTCTGATAAGGCATCCTTTATAAAGGCTTTATAAGCATTAATTAATGACTTCATTAATGGTTACTCAATATTTGCTAATGCTTTATAAATAATTTATAAACCATTAGCATTAACAACAATAACACATTAACGCAATTACCCTTTATTATTGAATCATAATCATTTAAAACAGCAGGACTGAATCCAGTGTTTCTTGAACCTTGATCTAGATCTGGTCTAAAGTCGTCTGGATGGAGAAATGTGACATCGCCCTTTTCTTTCCCTATTTTCATGAGCAAAATAAAGGTTTCAGTAATCTGAAAATGGGTTTAAATAGCATTGAGGCTCTTGCTATGATGTCTCACAATTTTTCAAGTGTAAGTGGTGCAAAAACGGAGAAGCAGCCGCTAAACATCATTATTTAGGTTTCCCTCAACTTTCCCTTTACCTCCGAATCAGAAGCTAACTTCAGCTCCGTAGTAACCCGAACAAATACCGTACTGCACCGAATATAAGACGTTTTCTCATTTGTTTGTCTTTACCTGGAAATACGTCTGAAATGAAGAGAAGTTGTCGTATATTCGGGGTCTAGACTTTTAAATGTCGATGTACGTTCACAACAACAGATGTTGTTAAAAATCTGTAAAACGAACGCTCCCCTTCTGATTAAAGCGAGCCACGGTCTCATAGAACTAGCCCACAGTGTCTGGGGCCTGAAAGACGGAGAGTCACAGTGACCGTCTCGACAAAAGTGGCTCAAAAGTAGGCAAACATCTAAGTAACCGTAACGTAGCGAGTTTTCTCGTCAACTCGGCTACTTCACCGTCTCTCCTCTGCTCCGCGGAGCTCCGTCTGTGTGTGGAGGGGTATACAGAGGAGAGCAGAGAAACTCAGCGTGACCATGACTGACAGCAAAACGCAGTAAAGAGGGTTTGTATAAATCTGCTTATTCTATTTGATGTTAAAATAATGAAGGTTTTACAGACCTGTTCTGTGTAATTTTATTTCGGGTTTCCAAACGATATCCAGCAGTATGCGCTGACGGTCGATCTCTTTCTCGTACTCTGAGATAGTTTCCTGAAAAACTCGGAATATTTCTTCAGCAGCAGCAGTTAGTCGCTCGTTCATTAACTCTCGTAAACACTCAACTGCAGACATTGTTGTTTAATTATAAGTAAGATGTCTCCGTGTCCTGTTGAGAGATTTATTCCGAGCACAGGACACCAACCAGCTAACGCGGCTAGCTCCTGTGTTCTTTACTTCCGCTGGGTGTTACACTGTTAAGCTTCCAACAGCGAAATCGTGTTTTTTTTTCGTTCTGCTGCTTGTCTTCGGTTTCCCTCTTCTTCTTCGTTTTCCGGGTTTATTGGCGGTTTGCAACCAGCTTAAAGATGGATTATCGCCACCTACTGGACTGAGCGTGTTACAGTAGATCAGCAGACAAAATTAAATTATCTCCATTAAACCTGTTTCCTTAAGATGTTCAATTAAGTGACTGTATATTTGCCTTGATATTTCTCCGAGGAGATTCTCTTAAATGATATTTAGTTTCCTCCTCATAGACACTACACTAAAGTTACACATGTTGCACTGATTCTGAATGACTGCAATGCCTGCATGATCCAGTTGGGTGTTTACTTATTTTATGAAGTGTTTGATGAAGTCTTGTGTGCCCTGTCCTTAGATGGGAAATACCTGCTTCTTCCCTTTGGTTCCTGCCCAGCTTCCCTCCAGTACCAACATGTTTTTGAATATTATAGAGGTGTCTTCCTGTGTCATTGATATTCCAGTATTCTTGCCACACTTTTTGCATTTGACTTTTGATGACTGTTTTTACCTCAGTTTTATATAATGGAACCTGAATACTGACTGATTGTGATTTGGCCAGTATATCCACACCTTCACTTCCTCCCACACCAACATTGGCAGGAAATGTCATTTGTGGCTTGTAAATAAGCAGCAATAACTGCACAGATGCTTTATGTCTTTAAACTAAAACTAAGAAATGTCTGCTGTGTCGGGTTGATATTTGACCACTTGCTGATAATTTATGCCCTAATCAAAATCTGAAAGTCAAAATGTCATTAAAGGTTTGAGGTACTTGTACTTGAATTTATACATTTTTTGTGAATTTATCCAGTTCTTGATATCCTTTGCATGAAGAATTTTATTACTTTTTATTGTACTTTTATTTCACAGCTGTGTGTTTTGGTTAATTCACAGTTATGGAGAAGCTTCAATCTTCTGCAGTGGAGACTCCTTGATCTAAGGCAGCATGCCAACCAGAGTAAAAGATAGCAGCTTTACATGTTGACCTGTAGACCTGTGCAGTTCATCACTATAAGTAAAGGGACACTCACACAACAATGATATGTTGTTCCTTGAGAAGGAGCCAATGGCCTAAAAACATTCACATAAATTCACTCATAGCTTTAGGATCTGTTGTGAATCTGGTATTCTTATGTTATCACCTCATGAAGCAAAGTAATATTAAAATAAATGCATGAGATCAGAAACAAAGCTTTATATTGTCCACGTTTGTTTAGGGGCTTATTGTATGCACTACTCACACTTAATGTTTATGACACTTTTAGTTACCCTAATCATACAATTAATCAAATTAAGAACATCAGTCTGAAAAGCCATCATGAAAAAATATTTTATTGTTCTTAAAATATGTTGACAACACCATGAAGTACATCATCTGCAATCTGTGTGTCATCTCTAAAGCAGCAAACAAATTGTTATTTTAACTTCATCTCAAGTTAAACTGATCACAAAATAGATAAAAAATGATTAAACACTGTAGACAAAAAGACTTTGTGAGTCAACATCTCTAGGGTTTCTCTGTTTCAACATCAGAGATCTCACAATACACTCAAATAACTGAGGTTAGGTATGAAAATACAAAAAAATAAAATTCATTTAAAAAGTCAACTATTTACATCACAGCGTTATTATACGGTAAAATAAAACAGTCATGTCAGTCACTCTCATATACATTTTAACTTCTTGCAAAAACAGGAGTCTTCACTTGTAAATATCAAGTACTAGTAGAAAGTACAAGAATTTTAAGTCCTTGTTGAACTTGAAACTCCAATTCTACAAATTATTCTAAAAAACTTCATAAAATTCAGCCCCCTGTTTTTTGAAGCCATAACATTTGGCACCATCACTTTGACAACCACTACTGTGCACTCACTTGTGAAACAAAGACTTTTTAAGGATTTGGGAGATTATACTTCTTTCAAAGACATTCTGTTGCTAACAGTTTGAGTAGTTACAGAAAAAACAAGAGTTCAGTTTAACAAAACTTGATAGTGTTGTTGACAACTTACATGAAGATATTCTGACCTCTTCTTCATGGAGAATATTTTACATTCATTTACAAAGATATTGGTGAACACTTGCCTACAAGAATTTCAGCTCAATTGTTTGTCCTGTTTATGGATTGTTTTTGTCAACATGTGCTGCCATTATGTGTTCTTGTGTGTTTTATCCATAATCACAACTGAATCCTCTGGAACGTTTCACAAATACAAGGCTACTTGCTTGTGTGGACTCTTATACGCTTTTCAAATTCAGACACATGACAGAATCTTTTGTGTCAGCAGGTTCTTCTCATGTAGATTGTCACCACAAATGTCTCCCTCATGTTTTGCAATTATGCAGCTTCGCATCTGAATGAATTCTTATGTGCCTTTTCAAGTCTGACATCTAACAAAATCTTTTTCCACAAGTGTTACATGGGAATGGCCTTTAACCTGTGTGGATTGTCATATGTCTTTTTAATTTGCTCAGTTGAGTGAATCTTTTCTCACAGGTGTTACATGGATATGGCTTCTCACCTGTGTGTGTTCTCATATGCAGGTTCAATGCACCAAGCTGAGAGAATCTTTTCCCACAAGTGTTACATGGGTACGGCTTCTCACCTGTGTGGACTGTCATATGTGCTTTTAATTGGCCCACCTGAGAGAATCTTTTCTCACAAGTGTTACATGAGTACGGCTTCTCACCTGTGTGTGTTCTCATATGCAGGTTTAATGAACCCAGCTGAGAGAATCTTTTCCCACAAGTGTTACATGAGTACGGCTTCTCACCTGTGTGGACTGTCATATGTGCCTTTAATTGGCCCACCTGAGAGAATCTTTTCTCACAAGTGTTACATAAGTACGGCTTCTCACCTGTGTGGATTCTCAGATGTGCTTTTAATGTACCTGGCTGAGAGAATCTTTTCTCACAGGTATTACATGGATATGGCCTATCACCTGTGTGGACTCTGAGATGTCTGTGTAACGTGGAGTTCCACTTAAAAGATTTCCCACAAGTGCCGCATTTTAAGGACTTTTCCCTTGTATCAGTGTTATTGTGAATCTTTAATTTGGTAGAGTTGTGTTCATTGTTAGTGTGATTTTTTCTTCTGTGACGTCTCTTCTTTAGTTTTGGCTCTGCTTTTCTAGTTGATCCTGAGTCTCCATGTTTGCCTCTTTTGTGATCTTGGCTCTCAGCTACATGAGAGTTGTGAGAGAACAGCTGGTCGTCATTGTTTGGTTCTGGTACCACAGAACTTTTAACTGACATGCTGACAACATGCTCTTCCTCTGCTTCACTCTGAGCTTCATCAGCACTCAAGTCCAGAGTCTGATCTTCACTTTCATCACAAGTAGGAGTCAACATAAAGGTTTCTGTCTCCTGCTTCAGCACCAGCCATTCTCCCTCCAGACTGGTACAGAGTTCCTTCTGTTCCTCTTTAATCTGTGGAGGCTCTGGGTCCTCTTGGTCCAGACTGGAGTTTTTCTCCAGGTCACAGAGCTGCTGGTCAGCGAGAACCTCCTCCTCCTTACAGACATGTTGCTGTGGGAGCTCTGGAAGGACAAAAGGGAAAGAGTGAAGAGAAAATCTTGTACCATGTTCTGATAAGGCATCCTTTATAAAGGCTTTATAAGCATTGATTAATGACTTCATTAATGGTTACTCAATATTTGCTAATGCTTTATAAATCATTTGTAAACCATTAGCATTAACAACAATAAGGTATTATCACAATTACGCTTTATTAATGATTCATAATGATTTAAAACAGCAGGACTGCTGATGATTATGAATCCAGTGTTTCCCCTATAATTGTACAGGGCCGGTGGGCCACCAGACTAACGAGAACCCCCACCAGGACAAAGACATATTTTTTTGAATGCCAAAAATGGCGCCAAATATCCATTCATTTGGAAATCAATAATCAATAGCGTTTGAGAGCCTCTGTGTGACACTGTTCCGAAACATGAGTCAACCTCTGTGTTGTTGCCTGTGAAACTCTTGAAGTGATGCAAGTACCACTATCAGATTCCCTTTAAATTACTGCAGAGCGAGAGCGTATGGGATCCAGGTTAGCTAACGTGAGCATGGCACCGCCTAAAAAGACTAAAAGCTCTAACGTCGGTGACGGTCAAACAAATATATCAATGTTTTTCTCCAAAACTCTGGAATCAAGCAGAATACATATGGGGACGACGGGAGAGGGGCAGCTTATTTTTATGCAATAAATGCAGTTTGTTAAGTCATCCTCTCCTTGTGACCACTTTGTTTTAAGTCTTGAATATACCAAGCAAACAAAAATTTGAATGCAAATATAAATTGCAGATACCTGGCGTGCCACCTG
Source organism: Thunnus albacares (assembly GCF_914725855.1). Lineage (NCBI taxonomy): Eukaryota > Metazoa > Chordata > Actinopteri > Scombriformes > Scombridae > Thunnus > Thunnus albacares. The sequence goes on from NC_058113.1 coordinate 33,510,258, forward strand.
ACCCGACCGCGCAAATATGCCATCCCACATGCCTCATACCTTTAGGGTTTTTTTGGTGCATACCACCAGGCCTGAAAAAGATTCTAGGGGAAACACTGGAATCATTAATAAAAGGTTAAATGACTTTCTGATGAGTCATCAGATCTTAACAGTTATTGATAAAGGGTGAGTGCTTCATATTTTCCAAGTCATCAGTAAGTGGTTGAACAGCACATTGGAGGTATCTTCCTAAAGATTTAGATAAAGCAAATGTTATGGTGGTAAAGAAAGGGGGGATTTTTCACAACCTGGCAACTCAAAATCATGCTTATCAATGGCTTATAAATGATTTATAATGCATTAGTAAATGATTTGTTAATCATCAACTAGGCCATTAATTAATGCTACTAAATGATGCCTTATCAGAAAGTGGCACCAAAAATGCATCCCTGAGATTATAGAAGCCAGGTCGGAAATTGGTTTCCCTAAGTAGGCTGAGGCAGTTCTGTTCTGGGTGTAGATTGTGGGAGACCTGTTTAAAACCTTGGTCAGAGGTTGAGAACAGCCATCTGCCAGTGCTATAACTACACTGGTAGGGGGTATCGGTTGTAATAGGCAGAAAGCATTTCAATTGTTTGAACCACTTTAAGATTTGTGAAACCTTTATCCTATTTTCAAAACAGAAAAAGGGCGATTTTACTGATATTTCTATATCCAGACAGCATTTGTCTATCTTACATGTTGCACTATGGAGAATGATATTCTGCTTCCATGTATGCTGAGTGTGTACTACGCAAGTAATTAAAGCTGCAAGCAGCGATGAACGGGCCCTCGAGCCTCCGTGCATGTTGCGCTGCGGTGCAATCGAAGGGCTTCTGTGACGGGCATGTAGATGTCTTCAGACCCGGCTGTTTTCAGACAGTGCAAGAAGGAGATAAACATCACTTCCTTTGTCCACTATTTTGCCTGCTGCTGGGGCTGCTTCGCTGAACTTTCGTAGAGGGCGCTATTCAGCCAGTTTGCATCACTGATGAAATATTGTCATGTAGACGTGTTCAGGCCCGGATTCTTATCAAACATGTAAAGTTTGGTGCAGACTGGAGCATTTACAATAAAGTTATAGCAACTTCCTCTGTAATGGCGAAACATCAAATCTCAACGGTGTGAGGATGACAATTTTCTGCAGAGTGAGACATGTCTGCCTTACTCACACCTGTGTCATCAAATTGATGCAGGTAGGCCCATTCACTTGAATTTCAATTAGTAAATTGAAAACTCTTGATGAGTTTGTGTGAAAAATTTCCTATTTTTCATCAAGTCTATTTTTAGAAAAGTAAAGACTTTTAACCCACATGACCTGGTCAAAGCTTGATTGACATGTGTACTGTCAGGTGTGTAGAGACAATAAGTAACTGCAGCTGGACACAGAAAAATACTCATATATTTGAATGGAGAGTGTGAGCGAACCGCTAGGTGCTCGGGGCCCTAGTAAAGGAAAAACTGCAGTACAGAGCAACAAATTTTAGTTTTGATGGTATTTTTCTACAGCACTTTATCACTAAACTGTCACCCTCAATCCATTTTTCCCTTCCTCTCATAGGTCATCCCCACTACTGAATTATACATATAAGACCTATAATTATTGTAAAATAAATGATAATAACACCAAACTTCATACAAAGTTTGTATATAATGTACTGTATGTATATAGGCCTTTCTGCTGTATCCTACAAAAATGAGCTGCATTCAACCCCCACACCAGTGGCAGCTGGTGACTCAAAAAATTGGAGAGGACAGGAGGAAAACCAACATACCGCATCAAACTATATCATTGTCCCCCACCTGATGAAATCAGAGGGGTGGGGGGCAATTTTATATACCAATAAAACAATTTGCTTTTAAAAACAAAAGCCCCTGAGTGGTGTAAAGGCTGCTTCTTTAAAGACATTTAGCATATACATATTGTCTCTAAACAAAGAAGAGCTCATTTTAGCCGTGGACTGGTTCAGATGTGTGATTTTACCAACAAAGTGAAATTCAAATTTATAGTATTGTTCTATTGTGACAACAGATTTATGTTCTCATCAAAAACAGACAAGATGTCACATGATTTACATGTGTTGCGTATGTATTTTCTTAGTATACAGAAATATATAAAGTACCACAGAGCTTATAATGTGATACAGGAACAGATCAGTGCTGAATACTAGAAAGACTGAACACTAAAAACATTCACAGATCTAAAAGTGTAGGTCCACATCAGGAATTATTGATGCATGTATCAAATACATGACTTACACACTCTTATCTATGTGCACGACATACAAAATATAGTCTACAAAGCTGACATGTTAACACTAGGGGTGCAACAGATCACAAAACTCGGAGTGTAACACGGATTTGAGTCACGGATCGGATCATTTTCACGATCAGCAACAAAAGGGGGAGACAAATAAAACTTTGTTTTCTATTTCTTCTGTAACACACTTACAGCACGAAACAGCAATGAACTTTTGCCCATGGTCTGAAATCAAAACATTCAAGACAAACAACATTTAAGATGTCCAATGTTTAAATAAAATAAAATAAAATATATGAAATACGGTAACCCGAACAAATACCGTACTGCACCGAATATAAGACGTTTTCTTATTTGTTTGTTTTTACCTGGAAATACGTCTGAAATGAAGAGAGGTTGTCTTATATTCGGGGTCTACACTTTTAAATGTCGATGTTTTTTTCACAACAACAGATGTTGCTAAAAATCTGTAAAACGAGCGCTCCCCTTCTGATTAAAGCGAGACACGGTCTCATAGAACTAGCCCACAGTGTCTGGGGCCTGAAAGACGGAGAGTCACAGTGACCGTCTCGACAAAAGTGGCTCAAAAGTAGGCAAACATCTGAGTAACCGTAACGTAGCGAGTTTTCTCGTCAACTCAGCTACTTCACCGTCTCTCCTCTGCTCCGCGGAGCTCCGTCTGTGTGTGGAGGGGCACACAGAAGAGAGCAGAGAAACTCAGCGCGACCATGACTGACAGCGAAACGCAGTAAAGAGGGTTTGTATAAATCTGCTTATTCAATTTGATGTTACAATAATGAAGGTTTTACAGACCTGTTCTGTGTAACTTTATTTCAGGTTTCCAAACGATATCCAGCAGTATGCGCTGACGGTTGATCTCTTTCTCGTATTCTGAGATAGTTTCTTGAAAAACTCGGAATATTTCTTCAGCAGCAGCAGTTAGTCGCTCGTTCATTAACTCTCGTAAACACTCAACTGAAGACATTGTTGTTTAATTATAAGTAAAATGTCTCCGTGTCCTGTTGAGAGACTTCTTCCGAGCACCGGCATCAACCTGCCGACGTGACTAACTCATGTGTTGTTTACTTCCGCTGGGTTTTACACTGTTAAGCTTCCAACAGCGAAATCGTGTTATTTTTTCGCTCCGTTGGTCGTCTTCGTTTTCCTTCTTCTTCTTCTTCGTTTTCCGGGTTTATTGGCGGTTTGCAACCAGCTTAAAGATGCATTATCGCCACCTACTGGACTGAGTGTGTTACAGTAGATCAGCAGACAAAATTAAATTTTCTCCATTAAATGTTTCCTTAAGATGTTTAATTAAGTGACTGTATATTTGCCTTGGTGTTTCTCCGAGAGGATTCTCTTAAGTGATGTTTTGCTTCCCTTCTTTTAGTTTCCTCCTTTCCTACTCATAGACACTGCGTTAAAGTAACACATGTTGCACTGATTCTGAATGACTGCAATGCCTGCATGATCCAGTTGGGTGTTTACTTATTTTATGAAGTGTTTGATGAAGTCTTGTGTGCCCTGTCCTTAGATGGGAAATACCTGCTTCTTCCCTTTGGTTCCTGCCCAGCTTCCCTCCAGTACCAACATGTTTTTGAATATTATAGAGGTGTCTTCCTGTGTCATTGATATTCCAGTATTCTTGCCACACTTTTTGCATTTGACTTTTGATGACTGTTTTTACCTCAGTTTTATATAATGGAACCTAAATACTGACTGATTGTGATTTGGCCAGTATATCCACAACTTCACTTCCTCCCACACCAACATTGGCAGGGAACGAGTTGACTCAGTGTCATTTGTGGCTTATAAATAAACAGCAATAACTGCACGGATGCTTTATGTCTTTAAATTAAAAATAAGAAATGTCTGCTGTGTCGGGTTGATATTTGACCACTTGCTGATAATTTATGCCCTAATCAAAATCTGAAAGTCAAAAAAATCAGTAAAGGTTTGAGGTAACTTCTGCAGTGGAGACTCCTTGATTTAAGGCAGCATGCCAACCAGAGTAAAAGATAGCAGCTTTACATGTTGACCTGTAGACCTGTGCAGTTCATCACTATAACTAGAGGGACACTCACACAACAATGATATGTTGTTCCTTGAGAAGGAGCCAATGGCCTAAAAACATTCACATACATTCATTCATAGCTTTAGGATCTGTTGTGAATCTGGTATTCTTATGTTATCACCTCATAAAGCAAAGTAATATTAAAATAAATGCATGAGATCAGAAACAAAGCTTTATATTGTCCACGTTTGTTTAGGGGCTTATTGTATGCACTACTCACACTTAATGTTTATGACACTTTTAGTTACCCTAATCATACAATTAATCAAATTAAGAACATCAGTCTGAAAAGCCATCATGAAAAAATATTTTATTGTTCATAAAATATGTTGACAACACCATGAAGTAAATCATCTGGAATCTGTGTGTCATCTCTAAAGCAGCAAACAAATTATTTCAACTTTCTCTCAAGTTAAACTGATCACAAAATACATAAAAAATGATTAAACACTGTAGACAAAAAGACTTTAGTTTGAAGGATGAAAACTTAAGTGAGCCAACACCTCTAGAGTTTCTCTGTTTCAACATCAGAGATCTCACAAAACACTCAAATAACTGAGGTTCTGTACGAAAATACAAAAAAATAAAATTCATTTAAAAAGTCAACTATTTACATCACAGCGTTATTATACGGTAAAATAAAACAGTCATGTCAGTCACTCTCATATACATTTGAACTTCTTGCAAAAACAGGAGTCTTCACTTGTAAATATCAAGTACTAGTAGAAAGTACAAGAATTTTAAGTCCTTGTTGAACTTGAAACTCCAATTCTACAAATGATTCTAAAAAACTTCATAAAATTCAGCCCCCTGTTTTTTGAAGCCATAACATTTGGCACCATCACTTTGTCAACCACTACTGTGCACTCACTTGTGAAACAAAGACTTTTTAAGGATTTGGGAGATTATAATTCTTTCAAAGACATTCTGTTGATAACAGTTTGAGTAGTTACAGAAAAAACAAGAGTTCAGTTTAACAAAACTTGATAGTGTTGTTGACAACTTATATGAAGATATTCTGACCTCTTCTTCATGGAGAATTTTTTACATTCATTTACAAAGATATTGGTGAACACTTGCCTACAAGAATTTCAGCTCAATTGTTTATGTTTTGTTTTTGTCAACATGTGCTGCCATTATGTGTTCTTGTGTGTTTTATCCATAGTCACAACTGAATCCTCTGGAACGTTTCATAAATACAAGGCTACTTGCTTGTGTGGACTCTTATACGCTTTTCCAATTCAGACATATGACAGAATCTTTTCTGTGTTGCAGCAGGTTCTTCTCATGTAGATTGTCACCACAAATCTCTCCCTCATGTTTTGCAATTATGCAGCTTCGCATCTGAATGAATTCTTATGTGCCTTTTCAAGTCTGACATCTGACAAGATATTTTTCCACAAGTGTTACATGGGAATGGCCTTTAACCTGTGTGGATTGTCATATGTCTTTTTAATTTGCTCAGCTGAGTGAATCTTTTCTCACAGGTGTTACATGGATATGGCTTCTCACCTGTGTGGACTCTCAAATGCACATTTAATGCACCAAGCTGAGAGAATCTTTTCTCACAAGTGTTACATGAGTATGGCTTCTCACCTGTGTGTGTTCTCATATGCAGGTTTAATGCACCAAGCTGAGAGAATCTTTTCCCACAAGTGTTACATGAGTACGGCTTCTCACCTGTGTGTGTTCTCATATGCAGGTTTAACGCACCCAGCTGAGAGAATCTTTTCCCACAAGTGTTACATGAGTACGGCTTCTCACCTGTGTGGATTGTCATATGTACCTTTAATTGGCCCAGACGAGAGAATCTTTTCCCACAAGTGTTACATGAGTACGGCTTCTCACCTGTGTGGACTATCATATGTGCTTTTAATTGGCTCAGCTGAGAGAATCTTTTCTCACAAGTGTTACATGGGTACGGCTTCTCACCTGTGTGGATTCTCAGATGCACTTTTAATGCACCTGGCTGAGAGAATCTTTTCTCACAGGTATTACATGGATATGGCCTATCACCTGTATGGACTCTCAGATGTCTGTGCAAGATGGACTTGCACATAAAAGATTTCCCACAAGTGCCGCATTTTAAGGACTTTTCCCCTGTATCAGTATTATTGTGAATCTTTAATTTGGTAGAGTTGTCTTCATTGTTAGTGTGATTTTTTCTTCTGTGACGTCTCTTCTTTAGTTTTGGCTCTGCTTTTCTAGTTGAACCTCTTTTGTGATCTTGGCTCTCAGCTACATGAGAGTTGTGAGAGAACAGCTGGTCATCATTGTTTGGTTCTGATACCACAGAACTTTTAACTGACATGCTGACAACATGCTCTTCCTCTGCTTCACTCTGAGCTTCATCAGGACTCAAGTCCAGAGTCTGATCTTCACTTTCATCACAAGTAGGAGTCAACATAAAGGTTTCTGTCTCCTGCTTCAGCACCAGCCATTCTCCCTCCAGACTGGTACAGAGTTCCTTCTGTTCCTCTTTAATCTGTGGAGGCTCTGGGTCCTCTTGGTCCAGACTGGAGTTTTTCTCCAGGTCACAGAGCTGCTGGTCAGCGAGAACCTCCTCCTCCTTACAGACATGTTGCTGTGGGAGCTCTGGAAGGACAAAAGGGAAAGAGTGAAGAGAAAATCTTGTACCATGTTCTGATAAGGCATCCTTTATAAAGGCTTTATAAGCATTAATTAATGACTTTATTAATGGTTATTAAATATTTGCTTATGTTTTATAAATCATTTGTAAACCATAAGCATTAACAACAATAACACATTAACGCAATTACCCTTTACTAATGATTCATAATGATTTAAAACAGCAGGACTGCTGATGATTATGAATCAAGTGTTTCCCCTATAATTGTACAGGGCTGGTGGGCCACCAGACTAACGAGACTACTAACTATTTTTAGAAAAGTAAAGACCTATAACCCACATTACCTGGTCAAAGCTTGATTGACATGTGTACTGTCAGGTGTGTAGAGACAATAAGTAACTGCAACTGGACACAGAAAAATACTCATATATTTGAATGGAGAGTGTGAGTGAACCGCTAGGTGCTCGGGCCCTAATAAAGGAAAAACTGCAGTACAGAGCAACAAATTCTAGTTTTGATGGTATTTTTCTACAGCACTTTGCTACAAAAATGAGCTGCATTCAACCCCCACACCAGTGGCGGCTGGTGACTCAAAAAATTGGGGAGGACAGGAGGAAAACCAACAAACCGCACAAAACTATATCATTCTCCCCCACCTGATGAAATCAGAGGGGTGGGGGGCAATTTTATATACCAATAAAACAATTTGCTTTTAAAAACAAAATCCCCTGAGTGGTGTAAAAGCTGCTTCTTTAAAGACATTTAGCATATACATATTGTTTCTAAACAAAGAAGAGCTCATTTTAGCCATGGACTGGTTCAGATGTGTGATTTTACCAACAAAGTGAAATTCAAATTTATAGTATTGTTCTATTGTGACAACAGATTTATGTTCTCATCAAAAACAGACAAGATATCACATGATTTACACGTGTTTCCTGTATTTTCTTAGTATACAGAAATATATAAAGTACCACAGAGCTTATAATGTGATACAGGAACAGATCAGTGCTGAATACTAGAAAAACTGAACACTAAAAACATTCACAGATCTAAAAGTGTAGGTTCACATCAGAAAGTATTAATGTATGTATCAAATACATGACTTACACACTCTTATCTATATGAAAGACATACAAAATATAGTCTACAAAGCTGACGTGTTAACACTAGGGGTGCAACGGATCACAAAACTCACAGTTTGGATCGTACCATGGATATGAGTCATGGATCTGATCATTTTTAGGATCAGCAAAAAAAGGGGGAGACAAATAAAACTTTGTTTTCTATTTCTTCTTTAACACACTTACAGCACGAAACAGCAATGAACTTTTGCCCATGGTCTGAAATCAAAACATTCAAGACAAACAACATTTAAGATGTCCAAAGTTTAAATAAAATAAAATATATGAAATATTCAATACTCAATTATTGCAATATGAGGCATGATACCTTCCTCTTTTAAACACGGTAGTGAATGAAACAGCCTCTGTCCACATCATCAAAACTTGATGATAACTTAGAAACATGAACACATGTCTTGTCCTGCAGCTTGTTGAACGAGCCGCCAAACAAACATTCACTGCTAATGTCAGTTAGCAGCTAGATACTATTTAGCTGCTCAGCTGCAGCACATCAAGCAGTGTGTAAACATACACAGATGTCACTTCGGACCCATTTGTTCGTTACCCTTCTAAATCCCTGTTAGTGACACACTGTCTGCCCATGACTTGTACTTACAGCAGTTTGTTTACTTTGTCTTAAATGAGACATTAAATTTTGCAATTAATCCGCAGTTCATATGCCCGCTGAACCGTGGGGGGCAATCCGTACCGATCACGGATCAACTACTATCAGTTACACCACTAGTTAACACTTGTTATTCTGGTTACTTTAAGCTTATTACTCAATATACGACTCAGCTTAAAAACAAACTAAAGAAACTGTCAGAAGCAAGCAGCCAGACCTCCTGCACACTCATTCACTAATCATACAACATCAACAGGTGACTGAATAACCACTCAATTAAAAACGAGATCAATTCCACATGAATTAGTGAGTCCAGACAGCTCACTGTAACTTCAACAAGCAAACTAGTCACAACACAATATATATATCTCTGCTGCATTATTGTTAAGGAGATAAATTCACACCACAGCCACACAACGAGACATTTAACCATCAGAGATGAAATTAGCAACCAAAGAGACAGAAAGAGAGAGAAGCTGTATCTGACTCATGTTATCTGATGTCTTCTTCTTTCTATCATGGAGATACAGTATTCATGTCATAACATCCATTTGTGACTGTTGGTCATCTTGTTTGTTAGTTAACAGAACTTTATGGCTGCTGCTTAACCAGTCTGATATCATTTGCAACAATGACAAACAAGCTAACTCTCCTGGTTGTTTCTCCGGTTGCTTCTCTTTCCAGCCACTCCCTGGCGGTGTCCTGCTGCTGCTGCGCTGCACAGTCCAGATCATTTCTCACATTAGCTTAACAACAGTCCTTAACAGTCCTTTCATGGATGTATAATGAGTCCTTCAGGCTGCAACAACAAGCCAGCTGTTGCATTGGCTAACGCAAGGAGCTACCTACTGCTGCTACTCTGCCTTACAGTGGAGAGAATTGAAGATGAATTCTGGAAACTATCATTGGATCAACTCGATGTCAATATTGTATTCCGGTTGTTGATTGGTTAGGGAGGCCATCCTCCCTTGGAACATCATTTTACGTTCCTCTTCCAAAGAAGAGAGAAAAAAATATGTTGTAAATACTACTGAGATTTGGTAATGGTTAATTTCAACCAAATATTCTTTTTTATATTTTGATCTCCCTCTTGCCTCTCAAAAAATGCCTCTATGGACCAGCCTCCACTGTGTGTGGCACACACCCCTCTCCCCCTTCCTCCCTCCTCTCTCTCTCCCTCTCAGCTGAAAAGGATTATTTCAGAGTACTCTTCTTGTGAAATCTCCTCATAAATCCCATTACTTTGGCCAAATCTTACATTAAAAATCATATTTCTTTGTAGGAAATTTCGTTGTGAATCCATTGATACAGGTTTCAAAGTGGTCAGACTTATAGTTTAGACATCAGAAGCCTCTGTTTGACACAAAGTTCATGCCTCCCCATTGCTTTACATTGTTAGGGTGATGTGGCACTGCAACTTTCGGGGCTTATAAAATCCAAACCATTCGAGTTATGACAAAGTTTTTAACAACTTTTTTTCAACACAGTGTCATAAGTCATGTATAAAAGTTTGAAATCTCCACCCTCGGGGGAGATAGCGTTTGTTCAGGGGCCAAAATTGGGGCAAAGTCTGATATTGATAGGCTAATTGCGGACTTCCTGTTGGATTTAGGTCAGGGGTGTCAGCATATGATTTGTAGGTCTTGATTAGACAAATAATTCTGTTTTGGTTCGATCTCTCTACGACATCCCTACGGGCTGTGGGGGCCATTTTAATTACATAGGTGGCACTAGAGAGCACATTTTGGCAATTTAGGGGTTCATTTTTACATTTTATCAAATTTTTCACCAGACCTGATGTGCGTGCCAAATTTGGTGAGTTTTTGAGCATGTTTAGGGGTTCAAATTTATGTCTGAAGTGGCGAAATAATTAAAGCTGCAAGCAGCGTTGAACAGGCCTTCGCACCCTTTCGCACATCAGGGCATGGTGCAGTCCAAGGGCTTCTGTCACAGGCATGTAGATGTCTCCAGACCTGGGCTGACAGGTCTGACTTTACAAACATGTAAAGTTTGGTGCAGACTGGAGCATGTACAATGAAGTTATAGCAATTTCCTCTGTCATGGTGAAACATCAAATCTCAACGGTGTGAGGATGACAATTTTCTGCAGGGTGAGACATGTCTGTCTTGCTCACCCCTGTGTCATCAAAATTATGCAAGTTTTGGGCCCATTCACTTTAATATCAATAAATAAATTGAAAACTTTTGATGAGTTTGTGTGTAAAAGAAATTAACTTCCTGATTTTCATCCAAGTCTATTTTTAGAAAAGTAAAGACTTTTAACCCACATGACCTGGTCAAAGTTTGATTGAAATGTGTACTGTCAGGTGTGTGGAGACAATACGTAACTGCAGCAGGACACAGAAAAATACTCATATATTTGAATGGAGAGTGTGAGCAAACCCACACTTTTTTGAACATTTACTGCTTCCACATACTTTTAGATAAAAACTTCATTTGAATTTTAAATGACTCACGAGACTTTGACCTACAAATCTTGAATTTTCATTTGTTTTCTATCCTTTACTGTTTGGGGTGTGGCACAGTCCAAGGGCTTCTGTCACAAGCATGTAGATGTTGTCAGACCTGGGTTGACTTTACCCACCCCCCCCTTTCTTCCCTCTTCTACCTCTCAGTTGGAGAGCAGGATTTGGAGTACTCTTGTGAAATATCCTCATAAATCCCATGACTTTGGCCAAATCTTATATTGAAATTCACATCTGTTTGTAGGAAATTTCGTCCCGAATCCATTGATACAGGTTTCAAAGTGGTCAGGCCTATAGTTAAGACGTCAGAAGCATCAGTTTGACACAAAGTCCATGCTCAGAGATTGCCTTCCCATTAGTTTACATTCTAAGGTGTGATGTGGCACTACAACTTTCAGGGCCTATATTATCTAAATCGTTCGAGTTATTACAAAGTTTTTAATAACTTTTGTTCAGCACAGTGTCATAAGTCATGTAAAGTTTGAAGCCGATACCATTAACGCCCTCGAAGGGGATAGTGTTTCTTGGGGGTCCAAAATTGGCACGAAGTCGTACTTTGATGGGCATATTGCAAACTTCCTGTTGGATTTAGGTCAGGGGTGTCAGTGTATGATTTGTAGGTCTTGATGAGACGAATAATTGAGTTTTGGTTCGATCTCTCTACAACATTCCTACAGGCCTAGTGGCCATATAGGAGAAATGTGACATCGCTTTTTTCTGTTTTCATGAGCAAAATAAAGGTTTCAGTAATATGAAAGTGGGTTTAAGTAGCATTGAGGCTTTTGCTATGATGTCTCACACTTTTTCACAAGTGTACGTGGTGCAAAAACGGAGAAGCAGCCGCTAAATATCGTTATTTATGTTTCCCTTAACTTTCCCCTTAACTCCGAATCAGAAGCTAACTTCAGCTCCGTAGTAACCCGAACAAATACCGTATTGCACCGAATATAAGACGTTTATTTATTTATTTTTACCTGGAAATACGTCTGAAATGAAGAGAGGTTGTCTTATATTCGGGGTCTAGACTTTTAAATGTCGATGTACGTTCACAACAACAGATGTTGCGAAAAATCTGTAAAACGAACGCTCCCCTCCTGATTAAAGCGAGACACGGTCTCATAGAACTGGCCCACAGTGTCTGGGGCCTGAAAGACGAAGAGGCACAGTGACCGTCTCGACAAAAGTGGCTCAAAAGTAGGCAAACATCTGAGTAACCGTAACGTAGCGAGTTTTCTCGTCAACTCGACTACTTCACCGTCTCTCCTCTGCTCCGCGGAGCTCCGTGTGTGTGTGAAGGGGCACACAGAGGAGAGCAGAGAAACTCAGCGCGACCATAACTGACGGCAAAACGCAGTAAAGAGGGATTATATAAATCTGCTTATTCTATTTGATGTTAAAATAATGAAGGTTTTACAGACCTGTTCTGTGTAACTTTATTTCAGGTTTCCAAACGATATCCAGCAATATGCGCTGACGGTTGATCTCTTTCTCGTACTCTGAGATAGTTTCTTGAAAAACTCGGAATATTTCTTCAGCAGCAGCAGTTAGTCGCTCGTTCATTAACTCTCGTAAACACTCAACTGCAGACATTGTTGTTTAATTATAAGTAAGATGTCTCCGTGTCCTGTTGAGAGACTTCTTCCGTGCACAGGACACCAACCAGCTAACGCGGCTAGCTCCTGTGTTGTTTACTTCCGCTGGGTGTTACACTGTTAAGCTTCCAACAGCGAAATCGTGTTATTTTTTCGTTCCGCTGGTTGTCTTCGTTTTCCTTCTTCTTCTTCTTTTTCCGGGTTTATTGGCGGTTTACAACCATCTTAAGGATGGATTATCACCACCTACTGGACTGGAGTGTGTTACAGTAGATTAGCAGACAAATTTTCTCTATTAAACCTGTTTCCTTAAGATGTTTAATTAAGTGACTGTATATTTGCCTTGATGTTTCTCCGAGAGGATTCTCTTAAGTGATATTTTGCTTCCCTTCTTTTAGTCTCCTCCTTTCCTACTCATATGTACTACACAAAAATAGCACATGTTGCACTGATTCTGAATGACTGCAATGCCTGCATGATCCAGTTGAGTATTTACCTATTTTATGAAGTGTTTGATGAAGTCTTGTGTGCCCTGTCCTTAGATGGGAAATACCTGCTTCTTCCCTTTGGTTCCTGCCCAGCTTCCCTCCAGTACCAACATGTTTTTGAATATTATAGAGGTGTCTTCCTGTGTCAGTGATATTCCAGTATTCTTGCCACACTTTTTGCATTTGACTTTTGATGACTGTTTTTACCTCAGTTTTATATAATGGAACCTAAATACTGACTGATTTGGCCAGTATATCCACACCTTCACTTCCTCCCACACCAACATTGGCAGGGAACGAGTTGACTCAGTGTCATTTGTGGCTTATAAATAAGCAGCAATAACTGCACAGATGCTTTATGTCTTTAAACTAGAAATAAGAAATGTCTGCTGTGTCGGGTTGATATTTGACCACTTGCTGATAATTTATGCCCTAATCAAAATCTGAAAGTCAAAAAATCAGTAAAGGTTTGAGGTACTTGTACTTGAATTTATAAATTTTTTGTGAATTTATCCAGTTTTTTAATATCTATTGCACAAAGAATTGCATTACTTTTTATTGTACTTTTATTTCACAGCTGTGTTTTTTTGTTAATTCACATAGTTTTAGAGAAGCTTCAATCTTCTTCTGCAGTGGAGACTCCTTGATTTAAGGTAACATGCCAACCAGAGTAAAAGATAGCAGCTTTACATGTTGACCTGTTCTATGTCGCTGCATATTACTCTGTATATGTGTCTATATTCCGATGCCGTGCAAGAGCATCTGATTTTTGTGAGGGGGCACAATGCATTGTATATTTGTGTATATTTGTTTATCCTGTTATCAAATAAGTTGAACACAGCTTTGGACGGAGGGTACACAAACCCCCGGTCCTCCCACTGGTTTATTATGAACGAATTTGGTCTTTGCAAATGGTAATGATGTATGTGTTTATTTGCATATAGAGCGAAGAAGTGAGATCCGATCACAAGTGGTTACTCAGGACACATGTGGAGACGCATGTTAATGCCAGGTGCAAACAGACCTACTTAAAGCTGTCCACTTGTGATCGGATCACCCAAGACGCATGTTAATGCCAGTTGTAAACAGGGCCTTTCATCCTTCAAACTACAAGAGCCAGCAAGATGGGAAGACCAATTCACACCCCAGTGTGAATTGATAGTACCATTTACGTAAACGCCCCCCACCCTTGGCTATCATAACTCACCTCTAAACACCAGTCACACACAGAGACAAACTAGCACCAACTTTAATCCCACTGTGGATTTTGATTTTCAGGACTTGAATGACCAACCCAAGAACTGATCACTGGGCAAACCAGCATAAGGCAGAAGACATGCTGCACAATATGCCATGCCCAAGTCACACACACACACACACACACACACACACACACACACATTCAAATGGCATGGACCCCTGCCGTCAGATTAAGGAGAGCAGAGGACTGTAAAATCCATGGATTTACAAATGTAGTTTTAGAATTTATCCAAGGACAATTAATATTGTATGTTAGTATATGTGTGTATATCACAATATGTGTTGTTATGTACTTTAGTTAGATTTTTATTCCATTTATTCCATTTTATGCCTTGAAGCCAAGAAATGTACCACTAACATAATCCCATCATCTATGATAACACTATCATGTTTAGTACTGTTCTGCTTGTTTCACTTTCAGAACACTAAAACTACTATCAAAAATGCAAAATTAGTAAACATGAAAATTATTAAATTGTAAATACTTTGATTAAAAGTATAACCACATTCTGGAATTTTACCCTCCTGATGGTGGACAGGAGGGGACTGACTCTGCTCCCCCAGAACTCTGCAACCCCTGGGATTGGCCAGGATGCACTTTCTGGGCGGGTAGACTGAAACTTTAAAACAGTGTCTTATCTGAGACTCTTTTTTGGGCTACTGCTTGCTTTTGTCTTTGTCTTCTTGCTTTCTGCCATGTCTGTGGAAAGTTTGCATTTTGAAAGTGTGAAAATAAATGTGATTCAGAGCAATAGGAGGTGAAACCTCAAAAGTCTAGAGTCATGAGTTGAGGATCAAGACTAGGAGAGCATGAACTAGGAGCTCTCTTCAAATGGGAACTTTTCAACTCTGGGCTGGCCGACTCACTCATTATTACAGGATCCAGACTCCAGCTCCTCACCCCAGCACATCGGACTCCATTCTCCACAAGACGCTACCCCAGGGAGCAATCAAGATTTCATACAAAATCTTCATCAGCTTGCTTAAACCCTGGTGCTTTCATGATTTGTAAATTCAATTACCAATTCAGAACTAATCTGTTGTGCTGTTGATTTGACTCACTGCTTCTCAAGTAACAGTCATCTCATCTGTTTATCAGGTCTCTCATACCAACTACACAATAGATAACTCTGCATCATGCATTTACTTGTGGCTGTGGTATAATAATAAATAATAAATGTGTATGTAATTAAAGTGGACTTGCTTGTGTTTTCCTGTGATCAGCAAAAAAAGGGGGAGACAAATAAAACTTTGTTTTCTATTTATTCTGTAACACACTTACAGCACGAAACAGCAATGAACTTTTGCCCATGGTCTGAAATCAAAACATTCAAGACAAACAACATTTAAGATGTCCAATGTTTAAATAAAATAAAATATATGAAATATTCAATGCTCAATTATTGCAATATGAGGCCTGATACCTTCCTCTTTTAAACATGGTAGTGAATGAAACCCTCTGTCCACATCATCAAAACTTAATAATAACTTAGAAACATGAACACACGTCTTGTCCTGCAGCTTGTTGAACGAGCCGCCAAACAAACATTCACCACTAATGTCAGTTAGCAGCTATATGCTAATTAGCTGCTCAGCTGCAGCACATCAAGCAGTGTGTAAACATACACAGATGTCACTTCAGACCCGTTAGATGCTGGTTTGATCGTTACCCTTCAAAATCCCTGTTAGCGACGGGCTGTCTGCCCATGACTTGTACTTACAGCAGTTTGTTTACTTTGTCTTAAATGAGACATTAAATTTTGCAATTAATCCACACCAGTTAACACTTGTTATTCTAGTTACTTTAAGCTTATTACTCAATATACGACTCAGCTGAAAAACGAACTAAAGAAACTGTCAGAAGCAAGCAGACAGACCTCCTGCACACTCATTCACTAATCATACAACATCAACAGGTGACTGAACAACCAATCAATTAAAAACAGGATCAATTCCACATGAATGAGTGAGTCCAGACAGCTCACTATAACTTCAACAAGCAAACTAGTCACAACACATTATATATATATATATATATATATATATATATATATATATATATATATATATATATATATATATATATATATATTTGCTGCATTCTTGTTAAGGAGATAAATTCACACAACAGCCAGCTGCGTTGGCTAACGGAAGGAGCTATCTACTGCTGCTACTCTGCCTTACAGTGGAGAGAATTGAAGATGAATTCTGGAAACTATCATTGGATCAACTCGATGTCAAGATTGCATTCTGGTTGTTGATTGGTTAGGGAGGCTGTCCTATCTTGGAGCATCATTTTACGTGTCTCTTCCAAAGAAGAGAGAAAAAAATATGTTGTAAATAATACTGAGATTTGGTTAATTTCAACCAAATATTCTTTTTTATATTTTGATCTCCCTCTTGCCTCCCAAAAAAATAGAGGATCAACCTCCTCTGCCTCTATGGACCAGCCTCCACTGTGTGCGGCACACACCCCTCTCTCCCTCTCAGTTGGAGAGGAGAACGTTAGAGTACTCTTCTTGTGAAATCTCCTCATAAATCCCATTACTTTGGCCAAATCTTACATTAAAAATCATATTTCAGTGGGAAATTTCATGGCGAATCCATTGATACAGGTTTGAAAGTGGTCAGACCTAACAGATTTGTTAGACATCAGAAGCCTCTGTCTGACACAAAGATCATGCCTCCCCATTGCTTTACATTGTAAGGGTGATGTGGCACTGCAATTCTGAGGGCTTATAAAATCCAAACCATTCAAGTTATTACAAAGTTTTAAACAATTTTTTTTCAGCATAGTGTCAGAAGTCATCTATTAAAGTTTGAAGCTGATAACGATAACGTTTGTTCAGGGGCCGAAATTGGGGCAAAGTCTTATTTTGAAAGGCTAATTGTGGACTTCCTGTTGGATTTAGGTCAGCGGTGTCAGCGTATGATTTGTAGGTCTTGATGAGATGAATAACTGAATTTTAGTTTGATTTCTCTACGACATTTCTACGGGCTGTGGCAGCCATTTTAGTCACATAGGTGGCGCTAGAGAGCACATTTTGGCACTTTAGGGGTTAATTTTTAGATTTTAACAAATTTTTCACCAGACCTGATGTGCGTGCCAAATTTGGTGAGTTTTTGAGCATGTTTAGGGGGTCAAATTTAGGATTTAAGTGGTGTAATAATAAAGAAAGAAATAAAAAAAGAAAGAAAGAAAGAAACAAACACACGAAAAACAATAGGGTCCTCGCCCTTAGGCTCGGACTACTGTTTTACAGTAGTCCTCTGCCTTTTGGGCTCGGTCCCTAAATATTAAACAGACAAAAAGACTTTAGTTTTAAGTATGAAAACTTAAAGACACATGCACATCTCCGCTCAGCCTTGCAGCGGTGCACGGCAACACCTGATTTGGTCTGAATATGACCTTATACAGGCATGCAGAAGCTCTCATGTGCAAAAATGGATATGGATAAATTGTTTTGAGCAAACCCCCGCAAAATGACTGGCTTCACTATCAGAATTTGATCCATTCTGTTCGATAACATTTGGAAAGTCTAGAAGAGCCGCATGATGAACAGCCAAACGGTCAGTGCGGGAATGTCGTGCCCAACATGAGCTTTAAAAACTCTGTATGCTGTGAAATATAGAGAGATCTATCTGGCGATTATAGGCTTAATCGGCATTGTGTGAACTTGTTTGGCTTCAATGTAACGGACGTTCATTTATATGTAGAAGTTCCACACTGTAGGTTTAAGTGAATCAACACCTCCAGAGGGTTTCTCTCTTTCAACATCAGAGATCTGACAATCCACTCACATAACTGAGGTACTGTATGAACATTATTATGACTATTAAAAACATTATTACATGTCATGTCAGTTACTCTTGCATATACATTTTAACTTCTTGCAAAAATAGGAGTCTTCACTTGTAAATATCAAGTACTTGTAGAAAGTATGTGAATTTTAAGTCCTTATTGAACTTGAAACTCCAATTCCATAAATGATTCTAATAAACTTCATAAATGCAGACCCTTGTCTTTTGAAGCCGTAACATTTGGCACCATCATTTTGACAACCACTACTGTGCACTTGTTGAGTAACAAAGATTTTTCAAAGATTTGGGAGATTAAAATTATTTCAAAGAAATGCTGTTGCTAACAGTTTGAATAGTTACAGTTATGTGAAGAATAGAAAAGTTCAGAGTTCAGTTTAACAGAACTTGATAGTGTTGTTGACCATATACAACTTACATGAAGATATTCTGACCTCTTCTTCATGATTCTTCAAGATGTTTGCTGAACACTTGCTTGCAGGTGAGTTCAGCTCAATTGTTTGTCCTGTTTATGGATTGTTTTTGTTGACATGTGCTGCCATTATGTGTTCTTATGTGTTTTATCCATAATCACAACTGAATCCTCTGGAATGTGTCACAAATACAAGGCTACTTGCTTGTGTGGACTCTTATATGCTTTTCCCAATTCAGACGCATGACAGAATCTTTTCTGTGTTGCAGCAGGTTCTTCTCATGTAGATTGTAAAGTCACCACAAAGCTCTTCTGCATGTTTTGTAATTATGCAGCTTCTAATCTGAATGAATTCTTATGTGCCTTTTCAAGTCTGAAATCTGACAGAATCTTTTCCCACTGCGTGACTTCTCATGTGGAACTTCAAGTGATGTCTACGCCTGAACTCTCTCCCACAAGTTGTACAACTGTATGACATCTCCCCTGTGTGGACTCTCATGTGTCGTTTCAATGCGCACAGCTCAGAGAATCTTTTCTCACAAGTGTTACATGTGTACGGCTTTTCCCCTGTGTGTGTTCTTATATGCCTTTTCACTGTTGTCATGTCACTAAATCTTCTCCCACAGGTGTTGCAGGGGTACGGCTTCTCACCTGTGTGTGTTCTCATATGCAGGTTTAATGCACCCAGCTGAGAGAATCTCTTCCCACAAGTGTTACATGAGTACGGCTTCTCACCTGTGTGGATTCTCATATGTACTTTTAATTTGCCCAGCTCAGAGAACCTTTTCTCACAAGTGTTACATGGGTAGGGCCTCTCACCTGTGTGAACTCTCAGATGCACTTTTAATGCACCTAGCTGAGAGAATCTTTTCTCACAGGTATTACATGGATACGGCTTCTCACCTGTATGGACTCTTAGATGTCTGTGCAAGATGGACTTGCACATAAAAGATTTCCCACAAATGTCGCACTTGAAGGACTTTTCCCCTGTATCAGTATTACTGTGAATCTTTAATTTGGTAGAGTTGTCTTCATTGTTAGTGTGATTTTTGCTTCTGTGACGTCTCTTCTTTAGTTTTGGCTCTGCTTTTCTAGTTGATCCTGAGTCTCCATGTTTGCCTCCTTTGTGATCTTGGCTCTCAGCTACATCAGAGTTGTGAGAGAACAGCTGGTCGTCACTGTTTGGTTCTGGTTCCACAGAACTTTTAACTGACATGCTGACAACATGCTCTTTCTCTGCTTCTCTCTGAGTTTCATCAGGACTCAAGTCCAGAGTCTGATCTTCACTTTCATCACAAGTAGGAGTCAACATAAAGGTTTCTGTCTCCTGCTTCAGCACCAGCTGTTCTCCCTCCAGACTGGTGCAGAGTTCCTTCTGTTCCTCTTTCATCTGTGGAGGCTCTGGGTCCTCTTGGTCCAGACTGGTGCAGAGTTCCTCCTGTTCCTCTTTAATCTGTGGAGGCTCTGGGTCCTCTTGATCCAGACTGGTGTTACTCTCCGGGTTACAGAGCTGCTGGTCAGCGAGAACCTCCTCCTCCTTACAGACATGTTGCTGTGGGAGCTCTGGAAGGACAAAGGGGAAAGGCTGAAGAGAAAATCTTGTAACATTTTCTGATAAGGCATCCTTTATAAAGGCTTTATAAGCATTAATTAATGACTTCATTAATGGTTAATAAATAATTGCTAATGCTTTATAAATCATTTATAAACCATTAACATTAACAACCATAACACATTAACACAATTACCCTTTATTGATGATTCATATTCATTCATTCATAATCATTTATAACTGGAGGACTGCTGATGACCTGGGTGTTCTAGGAGAAACTCTGAAATCATTAATAAAGGGTTGAATGACTTTCTGATGAGTTATCAGCTCTTAACAGTTATTAAGCTGATTCTCAGATTTTGCACCACTTAACACTTGATAAAAAAGTGTCAGACATTGTAACAAAAGCCTTAACGCTGTTTAAACCCACTTTAAGATATGTAAAACCTTTATTCTATTTGTGAAAATAGAAACAGAGCGACTTTACTGATATTTCTATATGCAGACTGCAGTACACTTGGTCCAGATCAAGAACCACTATACTTAGATTAACAAGGAGAGTCCAGCGACTCCACTGAGTTGAAAGTCCAGATTTGACAAGTCTAAGTTTTGTGGTTTTTGTGAAGAAAGCCCAACATGCACACACATATGTTGAATTACACCAGCCACTTTCTTCCTTTGGAACTGATTTTGCACTATTTATGGACACTAATCTGTATTCTGTGTCCTGTAATTATCCTGTATACTTCCTTAATTATTATACTTATTATATCTCCCACTTGGCACACAGCGCCAATCCCATATTGCAAATAAGACCTTATTTATCAGAAACACCACAAAAATGTACAGTACTGCATGCAGGAAAGGATTATTATTGCACTCAAACACATTCAGCAGTACCAACACAAGACATGACTATGGCTGACCAGAGTATCTGCTTTTAGTGACTGTATATCTGTTACGTGTTGCACTGTGGAGAACGATATTCTGCTCCCATGCATGCCGAGTGTGTACTACGGAGGTAATAATAAAGTGCTAAAACTCTTTGATCTAGACCTGGTCTATTGTGGTCTGGATGGAGAAATGTGAAATCGATTTTTTAAAATTTTCATAAGCAAAATAAAAGTTTCATTAATCTGAAAGTGGGTTTAAACAGCGTTAAGCCTTTTGCTACGATGTCTAACAGTTTTTCACAAGGTAAGTGGTGTAAAAACGGGGAATCAGCCGCTGAAATAATTAAAAGTATATATTTTGACCATTGTGGTGGTATATGAAGCTGATTATTCTGTTTTATATTAAAAATAATTAAGGTTACAGACCTGTTCTGTGTAACTTTATTTCAGGTTTCCAAACGATATCGAGCAGTCTGCGCTGACGGTCGATCTCTTTCTCGTACTCTGAGATAGTTTCTTGAAAAACTCGGAATATTTCTTCAGCAGCAGCAGTTAGTCGCTCGTTCATTAACTCTCTCAAACACTGAACCGAAGACATTGTTGCTTAATTCCGAGTAAGATATCTCCGTGTCCTGCTACGAGACCTCTTCCAAGCACCGACACCAAGCAGCTAACGTGACTAGCTCCCGTGTTGTTTACTTCCGCTGGGTGTTACACTGTAAAGTTCCGACATAGTATCTTGCTTTTTCTGTTCCGCTTGTTGTAACCAGACCCGTTGCTAACGGGCAGTTGGTTGTAGCTATCGTGGAGATGGTGGCAGTGCAAAAAGAACAGGAACAGAAAAGGAATGTAGCTGATGAGAATATCTGCATGGACAAGAAATGATTTTTGGTATTGATTGCCATGCAGTGTTTCCCCTATAACAGTACAGGCCTGGCGGGCCGCCAGGGCAACGAGAACCCCCGCTAGGCCAAAAAATATTTTTTAAGTGCCAAAATAACGCCAAATATCCATTCATTCGGAAATCAATAGCATTTGGCAGCCTCTGAGCAGCGCTCTTTCGAAACGTGAATCAACATCTGTGTCGTTGCCTGGGAAACTCCAGGTAGTGTAACTCCTTTTAAAGCGGGGTAGGGCAGAGCGTAAGCGAGTGAGTGGTTAAGCGAGAGAGCGAGTGTCAGAAAAGTACCGCATTCAAGCCAGCCACCACTGCAGAAATTACAATCAAGTGAGCCGCCACATAATTGCTATGGATACTGCGTGTACACTTCCGTTATTACGGTAATGAGGTTTTTATGCTTGGAAGATGTAAAGTTTGATTCAAACAGTGAATTGAAAAAATGCACTGTTTATTTCAGTTGTTCACCAAGGAGTTTATGACTCGGGAGAATTCACTGTGGAATGAGAATCTGCAGTCTTGACTTCACTTATACAGATTAACAATCAGTGGCGGCTGCTCCATAGAGGCAGAGGAGGTTTCTCCGCCTATATTTTTTGAGATGCAAGAGGAAGATCAAAATATATTAAAAAAAAACAAAAACAAAATTTGGTTGAAATAAACCATTTCCAAATCTCACTATTATTTATAAAATATTTTTTCTCTCTTCTTTGGAAAAAATCCATTTTTGAAATTCTGGTTAAAATGCTTCCACAGCAACACTTGCAGGGCAGGAGGAGAAAGGGCAGTGTGTGTGAAGTGGTGGTGGACATGGATGTATAAAGAGAACTGGATACAGTGTCGGAGGTGGGGCCCCGTTCATTCCTATGAAAGTTGCTCAGTGGCGCATGCAGCCGAAAAAGTTCGACATCCACTTATAAAATTACCCGGATCTTCCGGGATCATTGGGCCCATAGAGCAAGCGCACCAGTGGCTTTCTTCGGCCAAGCCGGCTACTTGCGGTTTAGACCTCCGGCTATCTTGAATGGGGATAAAACAATTTACTTGTGCAGCTCTTTTAGGCTTTCGAAATGTGATTGGACCGAATGAATCAAATTCTGATAGTGAGACGAGTCATCATGGGGGTTGTGATGCTCAAAAAAATTTATCCGCTGATTTACGGATGTTTCTTTCACAATGTAAGTCTATGGAAAAAAGTCTTTTTGGGCCCAACAGCGTCACATGGTGTTGTAATTACACGGTTTGGCTGCTATGTCAAATTGGCCTCACAGCCCGGCACTGTTCCTGGGGGCTTGGTGGTGGGGAGCAGTGATGGGGGAGTGGGGGACAGAGGAGGATGGGTGCATGCTGTCCTCCACAGGGCAGGATCTCTTACATCAATTTAATGTACTTCATTTTTTTTCATGCTAATCTATGATTGGTCAAGACACGTAAAATGACGCTCCAAGGGAGGACGTCCTCCCTAACCAATCAACAACCAGAATACATATTGACATTGCATAGTTTCCAGATTTCATCTGCACTTCTCTCCACTGTAAGGCAGAGTAGCAGCAGTAGATAACGAGCAATAGATAGCTCCTTGCGTTAGCTGACACAACAGTTAGCTTGTTGTAGCAGCCTGAAGGACTCTTTATACATCCATGGAAGGACTGTTAAGGACTGTTGTTAAGCTAATGGGAGAATAGATTTGGACTGGGCAGCGCAGCAGCAGCAGGACGCCGCCATGGAGGCTGGAGAGAGAAGAAACCGGAGAAACAACCAGGAGAGTTAGCTTGTTTGTCATTGTTGATAATGATATCAGACTGGTTAAGCAGCAGCCACAAAGTTCTGTTAACTAACAAACAAGATGACCAACAGTCACAAATGGACGTTATGACATGAATACTTCATCTCCATGATAGAAAGAAGAAGACGTCAGATAATGTGAGTCAGATACAGCTTCTCTCTCTCTGTCGCTAATTTCATCTCTGATGGTTAAATGTCTCTTAACAAGAATGCAGCAGATATATATATATATATATATAATGTGTTGTGGGTATTTTGCTTGTTGAAGTTACAGTGAGCTGTCTGGACTCACTCATTCATTTGGAATTGATCCAGTTTTTAATTGAATGGCTGTTCAGTCACCTGTTGATGTTGTGTGATTAGTGAATGAGTGTGCAGAAGGTCTGGCTGCTGGCTTGTGACAATTTCTTCAGTTTGTTTATAAGCTGAGTCGTATATTGAGTAATAAGCTTAAACTAACTAGAATAACAAGTGCATTAATACTTTCTGATGTGAACCTACACTTTTAGATCTGTGAATGTTTTTAGTGTTCAGTCTCTCTAGTATTCAGCACTGATCTGTTCCTGTATCAGGTTATAAGCTTTGTGGTACTTTATTTCTTTCTGTATACTAAGAAAATACACAGGAAACACGTGTAAATCATGTGATATGTTGTCTGTTTTTGATGAGAACATAAATCTGTTGTCACAATAGAGCAATACTATAAATTTGAATTTCACTTTGTTGGTAAAATGACACATCTGAACCACTCCATGGCTAAGTTGAGCTCTTCTTTGTTTAGAAACAATATGTATATGCTAAATGTCTTTAAAGAAGCAGCCTTTACACCACTCAGGGGGTTTTGTTTTTGAAAGCAAATTGTTTTATTGGCGTATAAAGTTGCTCCCCACCCATCAAACAATGATATAGTTTGATGCGGTTTGTTGTAAGATTCCATGTCAGTTTTCCTCCTGTCCTCCCCAGTTTTTTGAGTCACCAGCCGCCACTGGTTTCAATATTATCCTGTAGTATTTTATGTATTTTGGAAAGAGTATTCTTGGTGTCCATATTATATTTTTTTTATCATAAATCTTGTTAAAGGGTGCTGCTCTTGGTTTCCTTCTCTTTTGTGAAAATTGTTGATATAGTTTTAAATTGTAAGTATTTATAAAAATTTGACTGGGCTAAATCAAATCTATTTGATATAAGGAATTGACATAATTTTTAATTAGCATTTGTGAGTATATTTGCAGTCCTTTTGATGACCAAACCTTTTAATCTATTATCCATTTTGTTTGGTTTAAATTGAGGGTCTCATGCCATTTCTCTAAGATAAAATAATTCGTTTTTTATTTTATATTTTTTACAAATTTGTGTGAGTATTATTAGTCCATCTGTTTTGCCCTTTGTATTGTGTGATATCTTTCTTATCTATAAAGGGTAATGTCTTTATTGACAGAGCTAGCTCTTTTTCTTAAACCATAAATCATAAACCACTTAGGATTTGTGTTATCATTAGTCCATTTCATTATGATCTTTATTTGTGTGGCATGAAAATGACTCTGTTCTTTAGATTTTATTAATGTTTTAAGTTGGACCCTTTTCCTTTTGTTATTCCAGATAAAATCAGTTATTATTCCATTCCATCTTTTAAAAATTTGTGAAGGAATTGAAACCAGTAGGGCCTGAAAGAGGAAGAGGAATTGTGAGAGGGCCATCATTTTAATTGTATACACGGAGCGAAGATCAACGCAGACAGTGGGTCTCCTTGTCTGGTCCCCTTTTGTATATGAAAGTGTCTTGACAGAATACTATTGACTCTCACCTGAGCGATTGGGTTTTTATAAATTAATTTTAACCTTTTACTGTTGTGAAAATATATGGCCACAAGATTCTATCAAAAGCTTTTTCTGCATCAAGTGTCACCAAAAGTAGATCTTTCTTATTTTTTGTGAATAATCAATTATTTTTAGAGTATGTCTTATATTATCAGATAAAAATCTATTAGAGATAAATCCAGACTGATCTCTATCTATTATATCTGGCAAAATATCTTTAAGCCTATTTGCTATAATAGATAATATTAGAATATAGTTATATCCTTTCCATCTTTATGAATAATTGTAATTACAGATGAATTCCATGTTGATGCCCATTTACCTGATTCTAGGGCAAAATTATAGGCTTTTAGTAATAGAGGTGTCAATAATTCTCTGAACTCCTTATAAAATTCATTAGTGTACCCATCATCTCCTGGGGCCTTCTCTTTTTTTAAATTTCCTAATTTGTTGTGATATTTCATCTTCTGTTACTGTTTTAAGATTCACATTTTGCGATAATGAGACTTGTTTTAACTTAAGGTTCTTAAGGTATATTTCCATTCTTCTCAATATCTATGTTGTTGGCTTCATCCTTATATAGTTCCTCATAGTACTTTGCAAAAGCTTCTGCAAGATTGCTTTTATCTGTTAGAATTTTTGATGTATCATCCTTTAGCTTAGTAACATAACATTTATTTTTTTGTTTCTTAAGCCTGTAGGCTAAAATTTTAATGGATTTTGGTCCTCCATTATAATGTTTTTGTTTTGTAAGTATCTCTCCACATGCTTTCCTTGAGATGTTAGCATTTTTCTCAGACTTATGTTTAAGTCCTGTTGTTGAGTCTAAGTTAGGATTTAAGACAAGATTCAGATCCCCTCCAATAATAATTGTTCCTTTTCCTTGAGTTACCTCTAAATCAGTAATTTGGTTCATAAATTCAGCGCCCTTATCTGGCGGGTAATAAATATTTATGATTATTTCTACATGTTCTATTCAGCCCGTCACTAAAACAAATCTTCCTTCGTTGTCCACCATACTATTTGTCTTCTGAAATGGTATATGAGTTTTTATAATAATAGTTACTTCTCTCCTTGATGAGCTATATGAGGAGGAAAAAACTTGAGCATTTGCAATTCTGAACACTTGGTCTTATGAAAAAAAATAAAAAATAAGGAAGGCAAACTCTTTCCCTTTCCTAAAGTCTTTCACTGTCCCTCTAGTAATTGGTTTGCTGTCATCCTAATCTTTATATGGGCAAAGGCAAAACTAAGACGTCCACAGGGGTTCTCACTTTTCTCTGTGTTTATTGGATGCTGTTATATAATTTAGGGGTAAAAAAGGAAAAGAAAAAGACAATAGCTACAGCATCAACAAAACAAATAAACTAGGCCTACATTTGCCAAAAATATATAAATTATTCAAATTTTCTTTCTTTTACTTCTTCCTTGAATAAATTAAACTGAAATAAGCAAACAAACAAACTTTTATCTTTTCTTCAGTTCTTCAGTTCCTCAGTATTCCCTCAGTATTCCACATCAGTTTAGTCTTGTCATAACCAAAATACTAAGGAAGATATGAGAAGGGAAAAGGATGAAAAGGAGAAATTTAAGTCGATGATTACATAAACACCAATAAGCTAGATGGTCATTTGAAATAGCTAGGAAAATAACTAAAAAGGGATGGAGCAGTGAGTTCGCGGTCTAATTTGTTTTTATTCTGTTTCCATAGTCAATTTCCCTCCTCTCCTTCACACTAGTTCTCTTACTTTCATTCATTTAGGCCTACTTATTATATATCAATGATCACTCACACCTAAAGATAGATTTATTCACTCCAGATAGACACTTCCAAGTTCAAGATGGCACTCAAAGAACAGCCCCATATTAGACATGGGATTCTATCTGTGATCAGCTCAGTTTATGATCCTTTTGGATATCTTGCGTCATTCACACCTCCAGCTAAACTCATACTACAGGATCTGTGTAGGAGGAGCTATGGATGGGATGATCAGATTCCCCTAACTCTCCAACAGCAGTGGATCAAATGGTTGAGACCTGAAAAGAGTGACAGCATTCAGTGTTGATAGATGCCTCAAGCTGACAAATTTTGGACAACCCATTCCACAGACAGGCGGGTACAGTTCCTGGATATGGTTACTCTATTAAACAACGTATTTACAATTTAACAATTTCATGATTCCTAATTTTGCAATTTGGATAGTGGCTTTAGTGTTCTGACAGTGAAACAAGCAGAAAAGTACTAAACATGATAGGTTTATCATGGATGATGGGATTATGTTAGTGGTACATGTCTTGGCTTAAAGGCAGTGGAATAAAAGTCTAACCAAAGTACATAACAACATACATATGATATACACACATCAACATACAACAGTAATTGTCCTTAGACATAATCTAAAACTAATCCAAGGGTTTTAAAGTCCTCTGGTCTTTGGTCTGACTGCAAACGGCAGGGGTCCATGCCATTTGTGTATGTGTGTGTGTGTGAATGGGGCATGGCATATAGTGCAGCATGTCTTGTGCCTTATACTGGGTTCCCCAGTGATCAGTCAGTTCTTGGGTTGGTCACTCAAGTCTTGAAAGTCAAAATCCACTGTGAGACAAAAGTTGGTGCCAGCTCGTCTCTGTGTGTGACTGGCTCTTAGAGGTGAGTTATAATAACCAATGGTGGGGGTTGTTTAAGCAAATGGTATCAGTTTACACTGTGGTGTGAATTGGTCTTCCTATCTTGCTGGCTCTTGTAGCTTGAAGGATCAAAGATGGTTTGGGTCAGTGGTCTGGTTTGGTGACCATGCAGGACATGGGGGTTCCTTATCTGATCCTTTCTGTTTGCAGAAGGTTGTTTAGATGGTCTGGTCAGTGAGGAGTTTAGGACTCTCACTTTATGGGCCAGCATTCCTTGGGTGTTGAAGAAAGAGCTGGTCTGTTGTTTGAGGCTTGTGCTGTCTGCCTTCGAAACATGCAGGGACTTTATCCTACAATGTAGTTGTTTGTTTTATTTAATCCTTATCTAAACCACTATGTGATTATATGTATACACATGCAGTTCTCACATTGAACACAGTGTGGAGCATTAATGCAGGAAGTGCATATAGCTAAGTTCCAGTTGGTCAACCTTGGCCCCTGCCAGTCAAGGTGGACCTTCTCTCCCGGGCAGAGGGTCAAATATGGCACCCAAAACCGGCCATCCTGCAGCTCTGGGCTTGGCCCCTTCTCAGTCACTCTCTTAAAGGTTAGATGAGGCTGTCCTGAAGATCATAGGCAATGCCAGGGCTCCCTCCACTTGTGCTAACTATGACCAGAAGTTGAGGGTCTTCTCTGCGTGGTGTCAGAATAGGTGGGAAGATCCAGCCACTTGCCAATCAAGCTGGTTCTCCACTTTCTACAGTCACTCTTGGACTCAGAAAAGGTG
The DNA here is from genome assembly GCF_914725855.1 of Thunnus albacares. Lineage (NCBI taxonomy): Eukaryota > Metazoa > Chordata > Actinopteri > Scombriformes > Scombridae > Thunnus > Thunnus albacares. Next base: position 33,539,365 of record NC_058113.1, read on the forward strand.
GCTAGCACTATTAAGGTGTACACTGCCGCTATATCTCTCTTCCATGAGGCACTGGGGGGTGTTACAGTGGAGAGACATCCCTTAGTGTCTCAGTTCATTAAAGGAGCATACTGCCTGCAACTAGGCAGGGCTTTCAGAGCTCCATCATGGGATCTCCTTTTGGTGCTAAGATCCCTGACCCAAGCTTCTTATGAACCTATAGAGCAGTCCAACCTTAAGTTTCCCGTCTCACAAAACAGCTTTCCTCTTGGTTATATGTTCTGCCGAAAGAGTGAGTGAGTTACATGCTCCATCTGGAAGAATGCTGGATGGAGGGCTAAAAACACGGGCATGTCTCTCTGGCCAAATTCCTCATTTTTGCTTAAAGGTAAACCCTCAGACAGTAAGCCAAGTGGTTGAGATCAGTGTATTTCAACTCTATCCTGCTCTCCCACAGGGGGAAGGGGGCCTGCTTACTCTGTGTCAAGTGAGGGCACTAAGGGCTTATATTGCATGCACGCAGTCTCTCAGATGCTCACACTCACAGTTATTTGTCTGTTTCAATGATAAATACCTTGGGCTCCCTGTGTCTAAACAGTGTTTATCCCATTGGATTGTTTACACTATCTCTGAGGCCTATTCTAGGCAGAACCTCTCAGTCCTGGGTAATCTGGTAGCTCACTCCACCAGAAGTGTAGCCACTTCCTTGGCCACTTTAAAAGGGGTTCCTCTTTCAGAAATCTGCAGCAGCAATGTGGAGTGCTCCCTCTACATTTTCCAGGTTTAACAGGGTCAATGTGGCATCCCCTGCACCGTTGGATTCTGCCGTTCTGCTCTCAGCTGCTGGGTGAGGATGTGATGGAGTGGAGTCCTCTGTTCCTCGCGACACTGATGGTACTCGTCATCCAAGGTGAAGACCGTCGTGGCGGTCTGAGTGAGGTTGAAATAGATCGTAAGTTATGACTATAACTATGGACCTATGAAACCGAACAATGACTGTCACCATCTCTTGTCATTCAGAAGGGGCTGAGGTGTTCTAGGCAAGAGGAAGAGGTATGGTCACCTGGATGCTCTTATAGAGAGTGAGCCAAGCATCAAGGTCAGTCACATGACTTTGTTAATATATGGTTTTGAGAATAGGCAGATGATGGCATCATTCAAGGTCAAGACCGTGGTGACGGTCATTGTTCGATCTCATCGATCCATAGTTATAGTCACAACATCACTAAAAGGATGAGATTAACTCAATTCAGATTAACTCACTTTTATTTGTTTTCTGATTCACCATCTGATTAAAAATATGTGTTAATTGTCGGTCTGATCAACAAAAGAACCATAAACAATTTCATTTATTAGGAGGTTTTTTTTGTTATTTCTCCCATTAACTTTCATTATGGATAAAATTCAGGGAGTCTGTCAGCAAGAAACACATTTTAAACACATCTATATTTTAAATCATTTATAGTCATTTCCATTCAGTCACATGTGAGGCTGAAAATTCCTAAGTGTCAGGTTTGATATGAGTTACATAATTTTCCTTTTCCCTGAAACATTTAGCTTAATAAATAATTTCCAGTGTTCAAAAGACACCTTGATCATTTTCAAGGTTATTATATAATTAATACACAATCAGAATATCAACACATACAGATGCAAATAATTAATAAGTAAACACACTCTGCCAGTAGAAATGGTTTATGTGCCTGTGAGCAGGATACAGTATAAATACAGAATGCAGGTTTTTATTCACGTGCAGGGACTGTTAAACAAGTAACAGGCTGCAGATAGAAAACAGCTGCTCTGGCAGAGATAACTGTGCACCTGTATTAGTATTAGCACAGTGCACATTAGTGCAGACACAAACTCCATCGAAAGTTGCTACAGCTGTTCAAGCTGACTGATCCGGCTGATCAGTTGTGATCAGCTGCAGCCGTCATCAAAAACAGATGTCACCTCACAGCTTCAGAGGAAGCTTCAGAGGAAAGGACGTGTAGATACTACACGTTCATGCTGTGAATGCAGCTGGATAAACTTGGGCATTTGTCTAGTAACATATTTCCTCGTTTCTTCTCTCCTTGTATCTTTTCCTTGCATATTTAGTGGCAGGGACTAAGACGCAAGGAAAGTACGCAAGCGAGGGAAATGTGGATGCAATTTAAGGGGATTAAGATGTACAGCTGGTTTCCCCTCACTCGCGTCTCTTGACAGAAGAATTAATTAATCAAACAGGACGTCCTCGCTCACTCCAGCTTCATTTTGAGGAGAAGGCAACTACTCATAATGCACAGCACATCAACTGTTACATGTGAAGAAGTCAGCTATCAATATATAGAATTTATAACATTACAAAAGAAAAACACCTGACACCTAATAACTGCATTTTTTATTATATGATTAAAGATCTACAGCAGTGTCTGGTTGTCACAGAATAAGACTCAAATATACAATTTAAATCCGTTAATTACTGAAAGAACAGAATAGTCGTAAAGGAACAATAAAAATGTTGCTTATGTTACTTATTTCAGCAGTATCTTTGGCTCCTACAACAGGTTTACACCACATTCTGTGATACATCAGATTCTGTGACACTATAAGATTAACTCTATGAAAAAGAGGTCATCAAAATATTGAGGTGCTAATGCTCTACAGACAGACCTGTATACTACTCAGATATTAACTTGGTGAGTAAAATGTTAATATTACTGATAGAAATGGACAAAACTTCTAAAGTAAAATCCAGGTTGTAATAAACCAAAATTATCCTTTCATTGCAATAAAACTAACAGTACCACAGCTCTTGGGTGAGTATAAAATTGCATCATTCATATGCCCCTTTCATGGAAGTTGTCTAAACACACATATGAAATCATTCACAAAACACTGCTGGGTTTAAGATAAAAAATCATTAACGTACAATAAGGAGACAAACAGCAGGCAGTCTCAAAAAAGGAAAATTAAATACACCTTATATAGTATTCCAAAGACAACGGAACAACATCTGATTGGATAACATTCTAAGGTAACCTATGTTCAATCAATTCACATAAGGCCATGAGATGTTACATGACCTGATCACACGTTTGCCTCATGTATGTTACATATATGGAGTTTTACTTACTTAAAACATAGGAGACTGGGGAGCCCCAAACTAAACATAGCTCTTGACATGTTTTGCTGAGCTAAAGTCCAGCACACTTTTTTTAGGCAAGAGACAAGATAGCTCCCTAGGCCCCCCAAAGAATGACAAAAGGCCTCTCTGTAGTGCACAGCAGTTTGAAGACAAAGTTGAATTAATGATTAAAAGATACAACTAGGTGTTTGACTTATTCTGCTTTCACACACGGACTTGAAAAGATCCATTATATAAAAACAACATTCCACACAAAGTCAAAGAGGAGTTAAGAAAACCAAGTGTGCAACCTAAACCTCTGATTTTGATTTGATTTAATTTATTAATTGGGACAGTGTGCAGTTTTAAACATTAAAGATGCACTGCACCGGAGTTAGCTCGAAGCTAATTTGCATCTGTAGTACCCAACAATCAAAACATACAACAGCACAACAACAAACAGTACAAAGTCAAAAAATAAAAAAACAAACAAAAAAAAAAAAACCCACACAGAACACACCATACAAAATACAAAGCTACTCACAACAGCAGATCACATACACCCACAATGTCAATTAAAAATTAATAATGTAAACTAGACTCAGTGGTCACACAGCTGATTCATCTTTAGTTGATTTTTTAATTTGTGTTGTTAAATATACATTGAGCTACTTCACTTGACATAGTGTCACAGAGGAGCCATAGTCCCAGACTCTAAACCCTGGGTAGAGCGGTTCGGTGAATTTGGTGTGGAAGGTGTGCAGGTGTGTCAGCGATCCTGCAGTAGACACCCTGTAGAAGGACAGGATGCCAGCCTCCCAGTCCAAATACACAGCCACCCTATGGCAACCTGATGAAGGAACCGGAATCGCAATACTCTTGATATTGTGATATGCAGCATACCCATGAGCAGAAAAGTGCAGACCCCAAGACATCCCATTGTATCCCATCACACAGTTGTTTCCCACACCCTTGCGACTGATGCCTTTGTAGGTCACTCCGATTCCAGCCCAGTTTCCCTCCCACTCCACCTCCCAGTAACAGCGGCCTGTCAGGCCCTGTTGGAACAGGACTTGGGTCCAGTAGTCGAACCTGTCCAGGTGGTCGGGATACGGCTGCTCCTCTCGGCCCTGGCTAACTTTTCGGTTCCCATCAGAGAGGATGAGGAGTTTGTGGGCTGTGTTAGGATCCACTGTGAGCTCACATGCATCTGATGGCAGGAAGAAGTCAAGGACATCATTTATAGCAGTAGTACTTTAGAGGGTCATTGCATTTATGGATATGAGGGTAACCAAACTAAAGTTTGAAAGTATCCATCATAGAACTGAAATCATGTTTTCTATTTCAGCTGTAGTCTATAATCTAATAAATTACATTGAAAGTGCTGTGTTCTTTTCTGCATTGTCTGAACAGCAGATTGTTTTAGCATGACGTGCACAGATAATCTCTCAAATGTGTAGAGGACTAACAAACAGAGAAACAAGCTTTCAGGTTTTCAGTCAATGTCAGTCACTTTGTTCATTAGGTGGTTCTGGATCCATCTAGCATACTGTAGATAAAGGGCAAAGTGATTCAATTTGTCCAGATGAATAAAAAGTGGAGGATGAGAACAATTAAATCCAGTGTGATAGATCAATATACATGTTAACAGAGAAAATGTGTTACATCCCTTTTATGGGGCAGTTGGAATACATACTTTCTGATTTCCCCCCCAATTATAGTTGAATTATTATACAAAATTTCAACAGTAGTTGGACAAAAGTGGTAGGCTGATAGACCAACATTGCCATTTGTTATCTTGACTTAAAAGAGGGGGAATGCTTTTCCAGGCATTTTTACAGCTCTCAGCTACTAATTGTCTAACATTTTGAATTGAATTGATAAGAGAGGTCTAGATATGCAGTAACCAAGCTAAAGACAATCTGTATGTGTGTTCCTGGAGAGAACAAATTAAATGCTAGAAAACGTGTCCCTGAGTCGCTCTCATCTATGCCTGACCAACCCTGTTACATGTGCAACACAGTTTCCTTGTTCTTTGTGTGATCCCACCACAGTCGATAGTATGTGTTACCTTACCATATAAACTCACAACTTACATTTTCTCAGTTTAGGTTTGAACCAGCATTCTGCGTTGTGGTCCACTCTGTGGGGAGGATATGGAACATACTGTCAGAAGGCAAAAAGCACGAAAGCCTGCCTGAAGGCTGGCATTTCATTATGTAAATTTGCTGACATGTTGGTCTCATATCTGAGTAAGTGCAGAGTCACTTTTCATAAAAGTCAAGACAGCAGTCTGATGAAGTCAGACCTGAAACATTTCTGTGAAACTTCAACATGACATGACAAATCTTAACCGGATGTTTGCATTTAAAGGTAAAGGCTTCAGCAGCACAAGGTTCAATACACAGAGAAGTTAAATGTGTTAATTCATTCATGTTTATTTAAAGGAGCCAGCAATGTTATAGATTATACTGTATGTTTGAAAAGGGCTTTAATCTGCCTCATGAAACATGTGTTCTTTACCTGAATTTAGTTAATTCACATCCTACTTCCTCCAGAGCATCAGAGATGAGCTTCACTCCAGACTCTCCAAGATGATTGTAGCTCAGATCCAGCTCTCTCAGGTGGGATGGGTTGGACTTTACTGCTGAAGCCAAGAAACCACATCCCTTCTCCGTAATGCAACAGAACGATAACCTGTTGACCAGCATAATTTAATTTGTTAGACTTAAAAATTGTGTTTTATTAAATTTCAGAATGCCTTAGAAGTGTAGTGATGCACCAACATCAATTGTCAGGACACTGCTCTAGTGAGGCGTGATGGCCAGATCTTTATCAACTTTGATGATGGTAGTAGCATCTCTATCAACCTACAGACCATAATGGGGATCGAAGCAGGGACCTTTTCATTGCACCTCATTCACAAACAGTGCGTATGCACATATCTGTGCTTAGACCGTGCATATTAACATCTTAAGCACATCTGGGATTCATCAATATGTTCTTACCTGAATTTGTTCTTACTCTGCAAACACATTCAGAACTGCCTTAGGCCATGCATACACAGAAATCATGAACATCCTATGGTCTTAAAAAATGATATAGTCAATATTTATTCAATGTAAATAGTACATTAGAACCACAATTAATTAAAAACATGATTGGGCCTAAAAATGCAAAATTTAAAAGTGTGAAATTACTAATAATACACTATTTATTTACTAATTGAAATATTAATAGCTAAGACCTTGTAATCAATAATTCATCATTATAAATGTAATGAAATTAATAATATATTAAAATTGTCCGGTTCCCGCTTTTAGATGACAATCGCTTATATATTGGAATTTCTATATTGGACTGTGACACTGATTAATTTCTCCCATCAGATTTTGCTGTGATATATGCAGCTGGTTAACCAGCAGCTTGTTCAGTGTCCTCACAGCCTGACAGTTCAGAGCTGGATATGGGGAAGGGTTCAGTGGGCAATCAGACGTTCAGTCTTATGAGGAATCTTGTCAGCCCAGCGAAGCTGGTAAACAAGACGTTTGATAAGCTTGTTAAGCTGTTGAAGGACCATTTTAACCCCAAACTCAGCGAAATTGTGCAGCACTACAAATTTCACTAAAGAAATAGGAAGCTGTAAGGAAACAGTCATGGAATATGTCACTGCTGAGGAAATGAGCACAAGATTGCAACTATGGAAACAAGTTATCAGAAATGCTAGGTGACAGACTGGTTTGTGGGGTTGGAGATGATTGCATACAGCAATGGTTGTTGTCAGAGCCAGATTTGACCTACGACAAGGCACTGAAGCTTGCCCATGCGATTGAGACAGCCAGCAAAGACGTGAAAGACTTATAGTCGCTGGAGTCTGCACCCTTGCACACAAGTGCACCTCAGGCATTGCACAAAATGTCAGCGAGGCAGGGCCCCAGTAAGCTGCAGAGCAGCACAGAGCTGGGGACTGTAGGTTTGTCAAAGAAACCTGTCACAAGTGTGGTAAGACTGACCATATTCAGGAAGCGTGCAGGTCCAAAGGCTCAGCTAGCACTTCAAAGGCAAAAGGTGGTGGAGTACAACAGACAAGTAAGCATGTGAAAACTTAGGAAGAAAACTATGTCAGCAATGGGGAAGGCGAAAAAGAAGACATCGACACAGATTAGGTCATGTTCACATTGTACAAAGTGGATGAAATAGACATACTGAAAGAGAGGCCATTTGTAGAGACACTGACAGTTAATGAGATCGAAATGCAGTTTAAAGTGGACTCAGGATGTGGGGTAACAGTAGTGAACCACACTGTGTACAAAACTTTATGGGGGGAAGAGGTACCAGAACTACAGCCATGCAGAGTGAGACTCAGAACATACACAGGACATAGTGTAACTGTTTTGGGAGCAGCTAGGGTCAAGATGCAGCATAAAAAGTCAGTGACAAACCTACCTTTGGTAGTTGTGACAGGGATGGGCCCTAGTCTGGTTGGCAGGAACTGGATTAAGAGGCTGGGCTTACAGTGGAGACCAGAACCCCAAATCCACCATTTTAGAGAAGAGACCTTAGAGGAGGTATTTGGGGATTATGAGGAGGTTTTCAAAAAGGAGCTAGGGAGATTCAAAGGGCCCCCAGCTAAAATATATGTGCACAAGGAAGAAACCCCCAGGTTTTTGAAAGCTAGACCTGTCCCATATACAATGAGAGGAAGGGTTGAGGCCGAATTCGACTGTCCCCTAGCCCAGGAGATCTGAGTCACGCTTATCACCAAATCCCTTTGGATGAGGAAGCAAAAAAATATGTTACCATAAATACACACAAAGAGTTGTTCACGTACCGGATGCTACCTTTCAGAGTATCATCTAGCCTAGCTATTTTCCAACGGACCAAGGAGGGACTGCTACAGGGCATCCCTCTTGTGGCCATTTTCTTGGACAACATCCTGCTAACAGGGAAAGACGACCAAGAGCATTTGCAGACTCATGCCATAGTTCTGCAGCGCTTATGGGATGGTCTCAGGCTCAAGAGGACCAAATGCTTGTTCATGAGGGAGGAAGTTTCTAGGTCATGAAGTGGATGCAACAGGACTGCACCCAGTCCTTGAGAGGATGAAATCAAACAAGGAGGGACCCTACACCTTCATATGTTACAGAGCTAAAGGTATATCTAGGACTGTTAAACTATTACAACAAGTTCCTGCCAAATCTGTTAACTGCCCTTGCTCCAGTGCACAAACTGCTACAAGAAGACACTAAGTGGCAGTGGGTAGAGGCAAAAGAGGCAGCACTTGAAAAGCCAAAAGAAACCTCAATTGTGAGGTGCTGGTGCATTATGACCAAGAGAAAGCCAATGTGTTATCATGTGATGCATCACCATATAGAATAGGTACAGTGCTGCCACACCACATGCCAAATGAAACTAAAAGACCCATAGGATTTACATCACGGACACTCAAAGCTGCAGAGAAGAACTACTCACAACTGGATAATGAAGGACTGGCAGTGATGTTTGGAATAAAATGTCTCCTCAAGTACATTTATGGACAGAAGTTCACCATAGTGACAGATCATAAGCCTTTGTTGTCACTTTTCGGTGAGATGTGAGCAGTACCACAAATGCAATCGCCCAGGATCCAATGGTGGGCTTTAACCTTGAGAGCCTACAAATATACAGTAGTGTACAAAGAAGGAAAGCACCACAACAATGCAGACGCCCTGAGCCACCTGCCCTTGCTGAAGAAACCTGACCTGGAGATGCCAGAAGAGAGGGTTCTTATGCTGGAGAGCTCTGACATCACATTAGTGACTGCTGATCAAGTGAAAGTATAGACTGACAAGGATCCAATACTTTCGCAGGTGCAGGAAATAGTACACAGAGGCTGGTCATCAGAACTAAAAGGGATGGAATTTGCCCCCTGTGCAGTGAGGAAACACAAACTCAGTATCCAGAATGAGTGTGTGTTCTTGGTGAGAGTAATTATGCCAAAGCCAGGCCGAGAAAATGTCTTGAGCTTCATCAATATCACCCGGGAGTATCCAGAATTAAAGCATTGGCCAGGAGTTATGTATGGTGGCCAAAGCTGGACAAGGAGGTGGAGGATACCGTCAAGGCCTGTACAACATGTCAAGAGCACCAAAATGTTCCGCCACCAGCTCTGTCACACCACTAGGACTGGCCAGACAAGTCCCGGGGTTGTATTCATATGGATTATGCCGGACTGTTTATGGGAAAGATGTTTTTTGTGCTCACAGATGCACATTCAAAATGGATGGATGTATATCCAGTGAATTCTGCCACTTTAGTCACTACAATTGAGTGCCTGTGTACCAGTTTCAGTAACCATGGACTGCCTGAATTGTTGGTGTCTGATAATGGCACTTGTTTTGTCAGCACAGAGTTCAAAGACTGTCTGAGTAAAAATGGTATCCGTCATGTGACCTCTGCACCCTATCATGCCTCCAGCAAGGGGTTAGCAGACAGGGGTTACATTTAAAAGAATATTTGACAGTCAAAGTAGCCAGAATGTTATTTAGCTACTGAGTGACTCCTCAGACTACAACAGGTCTATCACCAGCAGAGCTGCTTCTCGGGAGGAAGCTATGTTGCAAATTGGATTTAATCCACCCAGACCTAAAGAAGAAAGTGCTAGAAAAACAAGGAAGGCAAATAAGAGATCATGACAAAAAGGCAACGGGACGGTAGTTCAAAACAGGAGACTCAGTACTGAGTGGATTCTGGGAATCATAAGTGTTGGTGACAGGACCAGTGTCATACAAAGTGATGTTGGGTGATGACAGAGTAGTTAGGAGACATGTGGACCAGATTCATGCTTACTACCAGAGACCAGAAATAGGCAACGAGAGACAACAGGCTAACTCGACTCAGCTGAGTCAGACCGCCACAAAGGAAGAGGCATGGCTGGATGTTGAGGATGCTGGAGAAGCCAGCAGCTACAGGAAGCTGCAGGAATATCAGAGAAAGACCCAGGGACTATGGCAAATACAAGTCCAGTGAGGAGACAGTCAAAAAGGGAAACTAAGTTGCCCAGTTACCTTAAAGACTTCCAGCTGAACTAAGAGAGGACTTATTAATACTGTTGCTAAGCATCTGAAAAAAAAAGAAAAAATGTTATAATGTTCCTGTTTGATTCACAGAACCTGCTTAAGGGGGGGGGGGGGGGGGGGGGGGGAATGTTGTAAATGTAAAATTGACAGTACTGAATGCTATTCCACTAGTCCACCAGGTGGCACTGTGATATTGAGGTTGTTGCCAGTTGAGAATCAGGCAAATAGAAGAAGAAATCAGTTTGTGCTGTGCAATGTAGAACTTTTGTAACCAGGCTGCACACTTCTTTTGCCAGGAGCAAAATAAAACTCCACTCTGTTAAACTGTTAAAAAAAAGCCTCTCGTGAGTTACTAAATGGACATACTGCATGGTAGTGGTGCAACAGGTATGCAGGCTGTTTACAGGATTCACAATCAGGCTCCAAATGGTTGTGCCAATGACGTGTTTACCAGCCAAATCTGCCTTTTCTGAGTTCTACTTCTGCATTTCAATAGCAGTAAAGTTTTTCTACAATTTTACCATCATGGCTCTTTGCAAGGAGTGACAACTCTCCACTGCTGCACTTCTCCAACAGAGCTGTCCTCATAAAGAGAAATGGGGGTGTGACAGTATGCTAATTGCATGCGCCTGACAATTTAGAATGACTCTGATGCACTAACATACACACAGCAGTAAGAACAAAATTGGCCAGTGTGCACATATCATGAATCCAACGGTAATTTTGTGTGCGCACTTAGTGGAACCTGATATGTACAAGCACACACTTTCCTGAGGTGAAGTCTAATCAGTCAAACGCCATACACCCTTATAAGCTTGATAGTCCTTTGAAAGAAAACAGTTGTGAGGGAGACAAGGTAAATGACAGCCCTAATTCAGGCAATAACTGTATGTTTTTAGGTGAAAGTATGTGGTACTCATTACAGTAGGTGCTACAAACAAACAGTGACGAATAAAAAAAACAGAAGACATGAGTGTGCTTTGCTTAAGTGAGCACAGTAATAATTATATTATTAATTCTTAAAACTCTGTAGGATATTAGGAAAATGTTACCTGAGAGTTTCCAGTTTACAGCCCACATTTCCCAGTCCGGTGCAGAGCAGCTGCACTCCTGAGTCTTCAATGTCGTTGTCACTCAGATCGAGCTCTCCGAGGGGTGATGAAGGACAACTCAGGACTGAAGCCAGGCTCTCACAGCATCTCTGGGTGAGACTGCATCGGTTCAGCCTGAAGGGACAAACAAGATAGGCAAAGTCATTATGATAGTGAAAGTTGGTTGGAGCCCAGGAGGTGTTATGGAGAGAAAAAAAATTGCTCTTAAATAATAATTCATGTTCACAAATTACATCATTTGCACTCTCAATTTTATCTAATTTTGGGCTTGAAACATCTGCTCTCTTGCTACCTAAACAGATCTCACACCAAATAAGAGGAAGCCACAAAAGCACTCCTTGAAGGTTCCCTGTGGTGATTCTAGTAGTGCTTCAGAGCAAAGTTTGCATTAGATGGTTTTGTCTGTATTGTGCATGCACATGAGGATGCACATGTACGCATATGCATGTGGGTGATCCGATACATGTTCCTGTCAATGGTTTGCCACTACTTCACAGATCTACAGATGGCGGTAATGTGCCAAGAAATTATTTGTTATTAATGTATTTATTGGGACCATGCACAACCCTGCCCCAGCAAGAGCAAGGATGAAGAAGAATGCAAGATAGTAAACATGCATGTAAACAATGCAGGTTTCAAACATTTAAGAAAAATCTGCTTTTCATGAGGAAGGAAATGGATTCAACACACTTTTTTAAACCTCAAGGATACACACAATGAACTTTTAATGAATAATATACATTAGCCGTATAGCTTAACTAGGCTTCCTCCGCCTTCCTCCAGAAGGTCAGGCCCCCCCCCCCCCCCCCCCCCCCCCCCCCAACATTCCAGCTCCAAGGCTGGTCCATAAACATTACAGAGAACACCACAATTAGTGTAACTTTAGTTGGCAGAAATGTGCACACAGGCACACAGACCAAAATCACAAACACCTTTCATGTATGTTGAGTTTAGCCTCTCTCAACTGTGTAGGATTGTGTCTCCAAATTTAGAATGGGTCTGTGTGCAATTTCATGCATGTGTCAAAGCAGTGGTAACTTACTTGATTATTTCGAATTATTAATTATCCTGTCATAGCAACAGGATCTAATGGTAAATTACATTCTGTACTTTTCTAAACATCTGACTGATAAGTTGTAACACACAGATTCCAAATTTATCCAGTCAAATCATTCAGGAAGAGCACTGAGCTCCATCAGAAATTTCAGGATATTTTTATTTTAGTGTAATTAAAAGTCCAAACTCCTTTTTCAATGGAGTGACAAAGTATTTGGGTTTTTTTCCCTGTCAAATGTATTATTACAGGGAGATTTTCAGTTTTGATGCTTAAAGGTTCTATATGAAGGAATCAGAAATTCCTTCTGGATTAGTGACATCTGTGGCCATTAAATAAGCCACCGCCCAACTTGCACAAATATGCTTTAATCAACCACCTGTACCTGACCTGAGCTACAAACTGCCAACTTTTTTTTTTTTTTTACCAACTGTGTTTACTTAACACCAGTAGGCTCTGTGAGCTGTGGCTGGGGAGCAACGAATTGCGGCTGGGCAGCAGCGAGCTGTGCCCAGGGAGCAACGCGCTGTGGTTTTGTTGTGAAATGTGTGCTTATTATGACCTTTGGACTACCAACAGGAAAACCAAAAGAGGTAAACTATGTTCTGCTATTTCTCTGGAGCTCATTTTTCTGCCCCTCTGTTAAGGAAATAATGTTGTTTTAGCTGTGTTTGTGCTCTCAGGGGTTGAACTACGAAGCAAGTTCAACATACCCAGGCTTTCTTTGTGTGAGCTGGATCAACAAACCCTAAACTCACGATCAGAGATCAGTGGTATCACGACGGTGGATATGAACTTTCTTTGTTAACCCAGGCTTTCTGCTTCAGGCTCTGTGCGTGTCCCCATTAAAGGGGGCGTTTGGCGCATCATTTGACTCTTTTTCTGCACAAAATGGACCGATCGCGTGCCGCCTGCTTCAGTCAGGAGGAACAGATCATTATAACGGAGAGCTATGAATAATATAAATACATTATCACAGCAAATAGCAACGCTGTTGCTACAAATAAGGTGAGAAGGTCTCATTTTTTACGTTACATTACTACTCGTTCACTCATTGGCAATAAAAAAACATTAATACATGTAAATTGCTTCACAATTCTACATATAAAACCTTTAAATTAAATGTCTCACAATATTTGCTGTAGCAACATTATTGTGTGCATAGATGCATTTCCACATACTGTAAGTGAATAACAAAAACACATGACGGCAGATTGTAAGAATGAAAAAAGTAGTAGTAATAGAAGAGTAAAATAAAAATGTCCTAACAGATCTGTTGGAGCTTGGGTCTCAACCTGAGGACGGTTATTCTATACGATTTGACTGGATAAACCTGGATACTCTGTGTTAGATTCTGACCAATCCTGTCACCATGACAGGATAATTAACAATTATAAACAATTAATGAAGTTACCAGTACTGTGCCACATGTGAAAATGTGCACCATTCTTAATTTGATAGATGGCTACAGGTATTAACAGGACAGAATCCTACATATCCTATATACAAACAGTTGTGGGCAATAAACAGAACATCAGCAGTGACATTTCTGCAAAACCCCAGATTATTCAATGACATGTTAACATAACTGGAGAGATTTATTAATCCAATGCATTATAGACTGCAAAATTGTATGGTGAAAGATTCTAAACCGAGCGTATTTGAAAGGTGTTTTGTGATTTTAAAGAGGTGTGTGCGTGTGTGGCTTTTGTGCTCTGTGTAATGTGTATGGACCAATCTTGGAGCTGGAATGTTGAAAAAAAAAAACTGACGTTGTCCAGTGTGCAAAGAAAGCCTAGTTAACATTTACTGCTACTTTATATATTTCATCAAGGAGAGGCTGTTTGGCTTCCTCTTATTTGAATGAAATTTGTTTGGGCGGCAAGAGAGCAGGACAGACACAGAGCTAGAAAGCAGGTGTCTCACCCCAAAAACAATATTAAATTGTGAGCACAAATTAATAAACTGTGCGCACAAATCCGCTTGTTTTTCTTCATGACACATCCCTGGCTCTGTAGCATCTCTAGAGCCACAAAAATACATCATTGTTGGCTGATGTTAAATTAGCAGTGAAAAAATATTAAAAACTGGACAATATACAAAAACAAACAATGCATAAAAATAAACTTAAATATTAAAATCACTTAATTTTGATATGTGAAAAAGTATCAATCAGGATAAGTTTAACATGATTGTAAGTTTAAAATTGAACTGTCAACAAGACTTGCTCACGTCAGTGTCTTCAGTCTGCAATGTGGCCTCTGGAGTCCGGGGCAGAGAAACTCGATTCCAGAGTCATGTAAGATGTTGTCACTCAAGTTTAAATCACACAGTTCTGAAGTTGTTGAGCTGAGAGTGGAGGACAGCTTCTGACAGCAGTTTGCTGTGAGATTACAATCATTCAACCTGATAAACAGAAAGACAAAGTCAATTAAAATTTTAAGTTTGTATAACATGGTGCAAAATAACTTATACTTTAAAGTGTAAGGCTGTAAGTATATGTTTAGTTCAGAAAATAGTAACAAATCAGTAACACTTAATTTGAAGGATGTGTGCATAAGGCTAACACTCCTATAACTCTGTCATGAAAAATGAAATGAATATTTGAACAATTGATTTGTATGACTGTTTATACATTTCATTGATAATGTCACTTTGAGTGTAAAGTTGACACTACTCAAATGATCAGGGCCATAGCTACCATTGAGAATATCCTGTATTTTTCTTAGAATTTTGGGGTTTTAGCAACCTGTGGGGAATTTATATTCTTACTGAAAGTCTAGGCTAATTAAGACTTTTATGACTGGAGGTTTTTAAGCTGATTTATATGCCAGAGTGTTAACCTTTAAATTGGTAACTCTGCTAAAAAAGCATGTACATTTAGCGTACCATGTGAAACATATTTCATGTCACTGAAACTGCATTTAGACCATGTTGGAAAGCAGAATTGACAGAAAATATAATTAAACAAGTGACTGAAAAAATTAAACATGAAAAATGAAAATAACTAACTGTATTCAAGTACAGAGGTATCATCTGGAATATAGATTATTACACTATTAAATATAATAGCTCTGGGCCGCCCTGGTAGCCTGGTGGTTAAGGCGCATAAAGTACAATTTAGAAAATTTTAGACATATTAGAAACTGTCTCTCTTTGGACACAGCCAAGATATTTATGCAGCTATGATTCTTTCCCATATGTCTTATTGCATCACATGTTGGGGACAGGCTAGAGAAACAGCCATAAGACCTCTTGAGTCCTTATACAAACAAACGCTAAAAACTTTGGACAAAAAGCCAATGCATTTCCATCACTGTAGGGTACTGGAGAAACACAATTTACTGAGCTTTGAGAATTTTAGATTATTCTCAAATTTGTGCCTAATTTATAAAATTTGAAATGGTTTGGTCCCTCCTCCACTACATGACTTTGTGTACACTCACTCAGTAAGTTCTATTAGATCCTCCAGAATATCCTCTATGTAAGATTGTACCAGACCATTTCGTCACACTGCATTTGGGCAGTCAGCTTTCTCTGTGAAAGCCACAAGTGAAAAGTCCTATCTGATGATATGAAGAGCTGCAGTTCCATCAGTACGTTCAAAACCAAATTAAAAATCTGCTAAAAACTACTCAGCTCTGTAACCACTGACCCTTAATTTCATCTCATGGTCTTCTCTTAGCGCAAATAATCTTGCTTTTAATTTGACAAGCTTAAATTATTCATTTCTAGTTGAAATTGTGGCTATATGTGATGTGCTGTTGTGTGTCGCGTTGTATTTTGTATTATGTGTTCTGTGTGTTTTTTGCTCTATACTGTTTGTTGTTGTGCTGTTATATGTTTTAATTGTGACCTGCTGAAGGGACTGCAGATGAAAATTAGCTATAAGCTAACTCTGGTACAGTACATCAAATGGTAACATTTGTGTTTAACACTGTACATGGTCCTAATAAATACATAAATAAATAAATAAATAAACATAAGTGCAACATCCATGGCTCAAGGCCAGTGAAACCTTGTTGCATGTCATGCCCCTCTCTCTATCACCCTATGTCTCCCTACACTGTCTGTAAAATAAAGGCATAAAAGACAGAAAAAATAATTCAAATTAAAAAAAAAATGTAATAGCTCTTTCATTACATTTTACTTGACTATACACTGTACATAATAGCATTTCAGCATATTTGTTGTGTAGTAACATTGTTATATTTATACAAAGTTTCCAAACTCTGAGTCAAGGAAATCATTTATGGCAGCAATGGACAGAGTTTGCTACTGCTTTAATGTAACTGTAATATACTCGCCAATTGTCAGCTTGTGTTTTCAATCAATTTGCGATGTCTGTCATGACATTATCCAAGGGACATTATCCAATGTCAAAAAGATTTAGAGCAACTTTGCATTAAAAGTGACATGAAGAAAAATGACAGTTAACATGAAAAAGCTCAATTCATGTTCTTGTCAGTTTTTATGACATCGTTATGCCACCCTACTGCACACCACCTCAAATAAAGTGTAACCAAAGTATCTTATAGAGGATGCATAAATCATACTGGCACTAGTTGTTTTCATAATATCAATGTGTGTGATTGAACTAAATGTTAAAGGGAACCTTTAACTCTCTATGCTATGCTATGCTCTTCTTTATTTTCAGTCATATATATAATGTTACAATGTTGGATTTTCAGTCATATATATAATGTTACAATGTTGGATGTTCATATTAAACGTGGCCAAAATGTCAAATAATGAGGTAAACATATGTAGAAGTAATCCCTGTGAGACTGCACTGAACGCTATGTTTCCAGTGTTTTTTTCTACTTTCAGCCTGAGCCAACTGGACATCTGATCTAACATTATGATGTTTTTCCATTGTTTTGGGGGTAGTCACACTTAGCCACGACCGGAGTGGAGCTGGCACACTGTGAGTGTTTTTCCATTACACAGCAGGGCAAAGTAAAATAAGTAGTTTACCGGTTGGAGGTGTGCTGGGCATCTGCAGCTCTTCATCAAACATCATCATCAGTGTGGCTCTTTCTGCTTGTACTGACTGATCTACACAAACAGCTCCAGCTCCTCTACTGTTATTTAGTCATTTAAAAGCTTTTAATGAAATGTTGGGTTTGCATCAGTGGTAACTTAACACAACTCTGATATGGTTGCCCCTCAGCAGGCTTCTGGAAAGCTGGCCAATCAGAACAGAGTGGGCTCATCAGAAGAGGGGGGGGGGGGGGGGGGGGGGGCCTTAAGAGAAAGGAGCTAAGACTTTCTGTTAGAGACAAAGGCTGTACTGAGGGGCTGCATAAAGGGCCAATATAAGATAAATAAGGAGTTTTTTTGAACTGAGAATCATGAAAAGCTACTTTAGTGGAGTCCCAGAATACAAATATAGAGCTGAAAATGAGCATAATAGGTCCCTTAAAAGTTAAAAAAAATGTAAAGAAAGGAATGAAACAATGAAGCAGTGATGGTTCCCAATTTTGTAACAGTGCCCAATAGTGTCCAAATCCCTTCTGTTTTCAAGAGAACCTGGCTGCACCAACATGGATTTATACAAGAAGTCACGTGACATCAGTAATCGGAAGAAGTTGCCTTTTTTCCAATTTAAAAAAAAAACGTTATTTAAATAGGTTACTAACGACAACTGATGCCTGGGGGATTTTTTCTGCCTTTCCCCATCATCTCTTGCTTATTTTAAATTTTTATTTTAAACAACAAGAGTTGCTTTCTTAATTTAGTTTAAATTATATAATTTATATAAGTTCTGCGTGTCGTTTGTCCAAGTGGTGTTGCCGTACCTAGTTGTCCAAGATGGCAGACCCACTCTTGCATGTGCTACTCAGGTCGGGCAGCGACAAGCCTTCCTTAACTCCAAGCTGTGGATTAGCTATGCTAACTTTCACAAAATAGCATTTAATTGTTTAATTAACACAAATGAACAAAGTGACAGATAATGGCAGTTTTAAACCTAGTTTCATTTGATAAACTTAAAGCTTAGTATTTTACTTGTTCCAAATATCCCTCTAATTGTAGAGTAGAACCACTTTCACCTGTTGTAATTCCCTGTCTACTGATGACTATCGTGGTTGACATCCACCATGTTGGTGCAGCCTGGTCTCTATCACTTTTTTCCTGCTCACAGTCAAGTTGAAAATTTAGGGTTGGGGGTGTTGTTGGGCACTAAATCAAAATTAGGGTGTGTACTTTTAAGAAGGAAAGACCAAAGGGAAAGCTAAAATAATGTCAGATATCAAATGTCTGATTTGCAGATATACTTGCATTGCTGATCTGTAGGCTTTGACGGCTGGTAGGAGCCTCAGAAGGCCTTCTTCTGTCCTGGAGTATTTCTTGAGAACAAACTGCTCAAGCTGCTCTTGTGAGGTCAGCAAAACAAAGACCAGAGCTGCCCACTGAGCTGCAGAGCACTGGTCCAACGCAGAGTCTCGGTCTGACTTCAAGTAGCTCTGGATCTCCTCCAGCAGAGAGTGGTCGTTCAACTCATTCAGACAGTGGAAGAGATTTATACACCTGTCAGAATGAGGAGTCTCCCTTATTCTCTCCTTGATGTATTTGATGGTTTCCTCGTGACTTTGGGAGTCGCAGGTTTCTACTTGTATCTTCAGGCCTCTGAGCAGAGCCTGACTGGACTCCAGAGAGAGACCGAGGAGGAAACGCAGGAAGAGATCAAGGTGGCCGTTGTTGCTTTGTAAAGCTCTGTCCACTGCAGCTTTGTGCAGTTTGGATACAGGCTTTGTTTGAGTCATCTGTTCAGAGCTGATCATCAGGTTTACACCGGACACCTTATACATCACATGGACATACAAAGCTGCGAGAAACTCTTGAACTGACAGATGCACAAAGCAGAAGACTTTGTGCTGCATGCAGGACTCTTCCCTGAAGACTTGAGTGCACATTCCTGAGTACACAGATGCTTCTTTGACATCAATGCCACAGTCTCTGAGATCCTCCTCGTAGAAGATCAGGTTGCCTTTCTCCAGCTGCTGGAAGGCCAACTTCCCAAGTGACATGATCACCTTGTTATTCCCCTGGGCGTCCAGTTCTTGCTCCTTGCCATACTTGACATGCTTCTTTGTGGTCTGATGAGCCAGAAAGTGGATGTACATCTGAGTCAAAGTCTTTGGCATTTTTCCTCCTCCTGCTTTGGCACACATGTTTCCCAGGACGATAGAAGAAATCAAGCAAAACACCGGCACGTGGCACATGATGTAGAGACTTCTTGCTGATTTTATGTTTGCAATTACTCTTTTGGCCAAGTTTTCATCTTCAATTTTCTTGTGGAAGTACTGCTCCTTCTGTAGGTTGTTGAAGCCTTGTATCTCAGTCACCCGGTCAACATACTGTGGAGGGATGCAGCTGGTGGCAGCAGGTCGGGTAGTTATCCACAGACTGGCTTCTGGTAGCAGGTTTCCTGCAATTAGGTTTGTCAGCAGAACATCTACTGAGGCTGCTTGTGTAGCATCACAACATCTCCGATTCCCCTTGAAATCCAGAGGGAGTCTGCACTCGTCGAGACCATCCAATATGAACAGCACTTTGTACATATTCAGGTCTTTGATTCCAGATTCTTTCAGGCCTGGAGAGAAGTCACACAGGAGCTCCATCAAGTTTCGTTCCTCATTTTTAAACAAATTCAGCTCCCTAAAAGGAACTGGAAACAGGAGCTGAATGTCTTGATTGGCCTTCCCCTCTGACCAGTCCAGCATGAACTTCTGAACCAGCACTGTTTTGCCAATGCCTGCTATTCCCTTGGTGAGCACTGTTTTGATTGTTTTGTCTTGTTTGGGTAAAGGCTTGAAGATGTCATCACCTTTGATTGGCGTTTCAGTGGGCCTTGGTCGGTTGACAGCTGTCTCAATTTGTCTCACCTCATGGTCAGTTTTGATCTCACTAATGTCTCCATCCACTACATAGAGTTCTGTGTATATCTTGTTGAAATTTGTGACATTTTCTTGATTTGTTAACCCTTCAGCCATGTGCTCAAATTTCGCTCTCATACAGAATTTAAGTTTCCGCTGATACATAATCAGTGCTCCATAATACCCTAAAAGGATGAAAATGAGTCATTAGTCATAACAACTTTAACAAATTCTTTTTCTCTTAAAGGCTGCCAATATTCATAGTAATGAAGGAGCATATCAAACAAATATTACTGTGTGTATATATATATATATATATATATATGTGTGTGTGTGTGTGTGTGTGTGTGTGTGTCTGTGTGTATTTTTTTAATTCCATTTGTTTTCTCCCCCTTTGGAATGCCAAATTCTCTCTGCTAATTCTACTGTTGTCTTTTAAGGCTACAGAAAGACATGTTTTACCTTTGTGTAAAATGTGTTACAATCTCCCAACAACTGTACAGACATCCAGACATCCTGCTCCAACGAGCAACAATTCTTTCGTTCCATCCAAAAGACAGGGCTAAAATGGCCACATAAAACCAGGGCCATGCCAGAGGTACATATAGGAGCCATATTAATATTTACAGTAGAATATTATTTGATATCAATTATATATATGCCGTATTTCCTTCACTCTTTATATATTATGTTTAATCCAAGTCTATGTTTAGTTATATCTTATGTATTTGTGTGTTACAGGTAATGCACTCGGAAATACATGCCTGTTTCTTCAGTACCGACTGCAGTCACTTAACATGCGCTTTAAGGCAGTTAGTGGCTCACCGGTGGAATGGCAAGAGTGGAGTCACACCATTTTTGTGGAACTTTTTGTGAAATTTGTGGATATTTTTTGGAGTTAAACATAAATAATGGAATATACAGAGATAAACTGTTATTTTCTTTGGTAAAATCTTTTACTGCCATCAAATTTATTTTTGTATGAAAGAAAATGGATTAATAAACCACTTTTTGCTTTCATCTACAAAAGGAGTTGGTACGAGCTGTGTGGATCTAGAATAAGAAATACATGTCAACTAAAGTTTACACTCTCCACAAAATTTTGGATTCTACAGTAGCGCTACCAGTAATCAAATGCTAGGACTGTGTGGACTAGCTTTAGCTGAGTTTAGGATCTCCCTTTCCCTGCTCTAAGATTGCATGCAGGCAAGCCTCATTGTTATCCTAAGAACTGATAAAAAGCATTCTTCTACTGTACTGCTGCCCATATCTTTGCAAAAACCTCCTGGCTCCCATTAGCCCTCTCTAATTAACTGTTAACATCTTTATATTCTTTAGGGCATGTGACTTCTGAACTACCTTTGTCACTTAACACGCAAATACACACACAGACACACAAATACTTCCCAAGAGAAGATGCAATCTCTTACTTTGCTCAAGGATGAAGACATGCGCATCCTTTTTCATGGTCTTCAAAACATGGAGGGCGATTTGCAGAAACGCTTCTTTGGCTGCAGCTTCTGACTGAACCAGTTCATCATCAACCAGACCCTCCTTTTCTTTATCTTCCTCAAACACTCCATTGGGATTGAAGACCTTCCAACAACTTATCATGTTTGATTCCACAAATTCAAAAACTTTGGCTTCAAAATCCTGAAATAAAAAAGTAAGGCGTGATTTAGAATGAATATTTTTCCAGATATATGATTGATGGATAATGTTTGGGCAAAAACCCCCCCCAAAAACAATAACGATACAACATACAGGTCCCAGTAGATGAAAAAAAGGTGACCTTAGATCCCTATAGACAGACTAAAATAGTAGGCAGGTATTACTGGAACCGCTATGGACTGGTTTTCCTCGTACTTAGCCAACAGAAAATTTTACGTGTCTGTTGGGGAATTTACCTCACAACCTGTGGAGTACCAAACATGAAATACCACAAGGATTAATCATGGGACCTGTTATGTTTACCTGGCACATTACCCCTGGGACAGATTATCTGTCATCACATCTCCTTCCATAGCTACACAGATGATACACAGCTGTACGTGTCATTTAAACCTTCTGACGCCAGTAAATTAGCCTCATTATATAGCTGTCTACATGATAAAAAAAGTTGGATGTCCCAAAACTTCTTAAAATTTAACTTTGACAAGAGGGAAGTTCTCATCATTGGCCCTGAACATGTCTCAAAACAAATACAGCCACTCTTTGGCCCCCTCACTCCTAACATAAAGTCAGCAACAAAAAATCTGGGTGTTATGCTGGACTGGAACTTGAGCCTGGAGCAACATGTAAAGAAAGTAGTCCAGTTGTGTTTTTATCAACTGAGGAATATTTCTCAAATTAGATCAGTTCTATCCTTCAGTAACACAGAGAAAATTATACATGCTTTTATATCCTCCCGCCTTGATTACTGCAATGCCTTGTTTACTTGCCTGACCAATTGAGCTATGGCGCAGCTCGAAATTGTTTAAAATTCAGCAACTAGAGTATTTACCAAAACAAAGTGAATCTCACACATCACACCAATCTTGGCTTCACTGGCTTCCAGTCTCTCTTAGAATCCATTTTAAAGTGCTTTTAATCACATAAAAGGCTCTGAATGATCTGGTGCCAGAGTATACAGTGCTGCTTGAAAGTTTGTGAATCCTTTAGAATTTGCTCTATTTCTGCATTGATATGACCTAAAACATGATCAGATTTCCACTCAAGTCCTAAAACTAGATAAAGAGACATCAGTTAAAAAAATTAGACAAAAACTTATCACTTGTTCATTTTTCCATTGAGGAAAATGATCCAATGTTACATATTTGTGCGTGGCAAAAGTATGTGAACCTCTAGGATTATCAATTCATTTGAAGGGGAAATTAGAGTCGAGTGTTTCAATCAATTGGATGACAATCAAGTGTGAGTCTGGGAGGCCCTGCCTTATTTAAAGAAGAGAAATCTGGGTCTTCACTGTCAAACTCTGAGCTTCACAACACAGGTTTGTGCAAGTGTGTCATGGCTCAAACAAAGGAGATTTCTGAGGACCTTAGAAGAAGAGTTGTTGATGCCCATCAAGCTGGAAAGGTTTACAAGACCATTTCTGAAGAGTTTGGACTCCATCAGTCAACTGTCAGGCAGATCATATACAAATTGAAGACATCCAACACCATTGTTACACTCCCCAGGAGAGATCGAACAACAAAAATCACACCAGCAGCAGGTGTGTAATAGTCCAGGAGGCCACAATGGACCCAAGGGTAACGTCTAGGAAACTAAAGGCCTCTCTTGCAGTGGCTACAGTCAATGTTCATGAGTCCACCATCAGGAGAGCATTGAACATCAATGGTGTGCATGGCAGAGTTGCAAGGAAAGAAGCCACTTCTCTCCAAACAGAACATTGCTGCAGTCTACAGTTCGCTCAAGACCACATGGATAAGCCACAAGGAACAATGTTCTGTGGATGGATGAGACCAAAATTGAACTTTTTGGCTTGAATGAGAAGCGTTCTGTTTGGCAATGAGCAAACACTGCATTCCAGCATTAGAACCTTCCTTACCCCATCTGTGAAACATGGTGGTGGTGGTATCATGGTTTGGGCTGCTTTGCTGCCTCTGAACCAGTACAGCTTGCAATCGTTGATGGAGCTATGAGTTCTGAGTTGTACCAGCGAATTCTATAAGAAAATGTCAAGGTATCTGTCTGTGAACTTAAGCTCAACAGAAAGTGGGTCATGCAGTAAGGCAACGACACTAAACGACAAGTTTACCAAAGAATGGTTAAAGCAGAAGAAAGATAATGTTTT
The DNA here is from genome assembly GCF_914725855.1 of Thunnus albacares. Classification (NCBI taxonomy): domain Eukaryota; kingdom Metazoa; phylum Chordata; class Actinopteri; order Scombriformes; family Scombridae; genus Thunnus; species Thunnus albacares. The sequence continues at coordinate 33,563,353 of NC_058113.1, forward strand.
GGCATGGCCGAGTCAAAGTCCTGACCTTAATCCTAAAGAAATGCTGTGGAAGGTCCTGAAGCATGTGGTTCATGCAAAGAAGCCCACAACATCCCTGAGTTGAGACTGTTCTGTGAGGAGGAACGAGCTAAAATTCCTCCAAGCTGATGTGCAGGGCTGATAAACAGTTACCGGAAACATTTGGTTAAAGTTATTGCTGCAAAAGGGGGTCACACCAGTTACTGAAAGCAAGGGTTCACATACTTTTGCCTCCCACAAATGTGTAAGATTGGATAATTTTCCTCAATAAATAAATGAAAAAAATGATTTTTTTGGTCTCATTTGTTTAATTGACTTCACTTTGTCTTTAGGACTTGTGTAAATATCTGATCACGTTTTAGGTCATATTTATGCAGAAATACAGAAAATTCTAAAGGGTTCACAAACTTTCAAGCAGCACTGTATAACTGAGCCCCTTACACTGTACTGTCCAAATGGGCCCCTCAGGTCTGCCACACTGGGTCTTATATTCCAGAGTGTAGGTTAAAAACAAAGGGCGATTGAGCCTTTTAAGTAGTGGCTCCTCAGCTCTGGAACAGCCTCCCACTGAACATCAGATCAGCTGACTCTGTCACTGCTTTTAAATCTTGTCTTAAAAAATATTTTTATAGAATGGCTTTTCCTAACAGCTGATAGACTACATTTATATGGTCACGAGCTGGCTGATTTTTTCTTTCATTCAGAGTTTTTATCTTTTTCTTCTTTCATTCAGTTTTTATCTTTTATATGTGTAGATATATGCATATATGTGTATATGTACGTGTATGTTATGTATGTAATGTTCATTATTTTACCTCTTGTGATTGAAAATTATGATTAAGATTATGATTATGATTATTATGATTATTATTATTATTATTATTATTATTAACTCTCCCTGCTCTTCCATCTGTTTCACTCTGTCTCTCTCATTTTTCACTCTGCATTGAGTGTTATGTCAGAGTGATATTATTTGGGGTTCTTTAACTGTGCGCTCTCTGGAGGCTGCGGTGGAAATTGTAAATGAAAGTTTCAACAGCATTTTGGGTGAAAATTCAGGAGGCTCATCTCCACCCAGTTACAGTAAAATCAAGCGCACCTGCAGAGCAGCCGACTTACACTAAACTGATATAACAGCCATGAGTCGCATGTTTTACCTGCAAGACTTGTGTTTTAATGCTGTCGTTCATCACTTGTGATGTGAAAACGTCAGAATTCCACAAGGATAAATAAAAAGTTTGTGTCCTGGTTTTAGTTCAGTTATAAAATCCAAGCACAGCACAGAGTGTCTCTCCTGATTGGCTGCTGACAGCGGAGGAGATGGTAGAGATGCTGGTATATGTCTGTTTAAACAGGAGTTTAGCCCACATAGTCACTCTGCGTCTCGCTGCTGTCCTCCGCTTCCATCATCACGCACCAATTCATTTTGAAAGAGCAACGGCCAATGGGGAAACTCCAACACTCGGCTGGCTAACCAACGCTGTAACTTTATCACTCAGTGAGTCAGTGACAGACAGGCATTTGGGGTTATAGGGCTGGTCCGAAGCTGGTCCGGCCAAAAAGACATTGAAGCTTGAAAGAGCTTGAATTTTAAGTACACAGTAAGTGCAGGCCATGTCAAAATGTGATAAATTTGACATGAACAGCAAACTGACTCATGTTCACATGAGGTGAACATACTGTGTTCAAGCCCTCTCTCTCCTCTTCACCACTCACTGTCTGAAAGCACCTCAAGGGCTGTATCTTACTCATAAGGTCTTCAAGACAAGACATGGAATTAATGACTTCCTGTGTGGAGGATGTTGTCTTTTAACTCACTCACCTTTAGGTCCAGGTTCTGATAGTTTGATGCAGGCTGACCACTGGAAACCTCTGTACTTGAATCTCTGCATCTATAAATAAAGTAAAATACTAATAATGCAGGATTTCATACTGACAGGGATCAGTGCCATGAATTATATTAAAATTAAATAATTATGATATTGCGTGTATTTTAAGAGGCAATATTAACGTGAAAAGAAAACACATGTTTAAAATCCTGTCTGATTCATATTTATGCATATTATACCTCAGTAGCTTTTGGTCCAATTGACACATGAGGCGCAAACTTGAATCAATGTGACTCAGTGACATTATTACAGCGACGTCACCACAGTCCGATTATATCACAAAGATGACCAAAACAAAAATAGCAGAGTGGTGCCCAAGAATCACTAAATCAGCATGTGTGAAGGTCTGGATGATAACTCAAGACCATTTCCGCAACTATTATGTACAAACACTAAAATGTCATAAAATTAATTGAATAGAATAGAGCATAATAATTGAAGAGAGAATAAATTAACCAACACCACAAGACAGCATTTTGGCTTACAGAGACACCTAAACAGAACCGTCATGAATATTAATCAATTACATTATTTCACCAATGCTTTTCTTGCTATGACAAATCATAATGTTCAGCTCTGGAAGACACTTTCTCAGTCTCACCCTTCACCAGTAGAAACCTCCCCTCCTCTGAAGTGTTCAGGAATACCCATGGACTTGTTACTCTTCATGGACAGTCCACTGGGACTTGGAGACGCTGCTGTTGGCTGGACCCTGTAACCCAGAGCACAACGAAACATGTCTCATGTTGTTTCGAAAGGCCTTGAAAAATTGCTAGTAAACTAGAACTCCTTTCAGACAGCAGATGCACGTATGAAGTGTGTCTATTCAACATGCCTTTGACACACGTTGAATCCATTCATATGAGACAGCTGTCACCCTGCTTATCACTGTTAGCAGTAAGTGCAGTTTGCAGTGTGGCACATGCACTTTACTGATAAACCTGAGATTTACACTGAATTACATAGAATAATTACCAGATAAACGTAATGTTAAGTTTCAGTTTTGCCTGTCTTTATCCTCTCTGTCCATATGCACACTCCTGCTCTCTTAATCAGTCAATTAGTTAACTACTTGATTTGTGTTGCACCTTTTGTACAAGTTAGTGCAATTCAAAGTGCTTCACAGATGACTGACAAGCTGACAAGCTTGTGCATGTTTTTTATTTCTCTCTCTTTTCAGCAAGTCAGTATCATTGAATTTTTTTCCATTCCTGGTAGCAACACCTGGTCATTAAAGCCGACAGCATCTGGCCTGCGTCCATCTCTGGTCAAGAGGAGGGTCTGCTGGCTATTGTTGGCCCATTCAGATAGACCCCTGACACAGGTTTGACCCACATCATTCTCAGTCTGAATGGGGTATAAGGTTCCAGCAATAGCAGCCCAACAGAAATCTCAAATGACGGAAGGCCTAAGCCCCTTTCTTTGAAATCACCTTACGTTAATTATGCAAACCATGAAAACTTGATAGATAAATGACAAGATATTAATCAGGATCTTGAGGGGTTAGAGGCAGAAACATTTGTCATGATTACTGTATAAGATACACTTGAGACCTATGAAATATGATCTAAAAATTGTTTGGTGACTATGACATCATATGGAAAAGGAGATAATTATGCTAGTCTAATTTTCTATGTTGCATGTGAGGACCGATGCATCTGACTTTGTCTTATTTTGATCACAGTGCAAGTGGCACAGATGGAGCACAGTACAGACACTGCTGCAGTGTTATTTTTCTCATAATTTCTTTGCTTCTGAGTGTACTCATATTTAAAACAACTAATAAATAAAGTTACAGATTTGTGTCTCTTGTTATCTTGTTTATTTGTACTTGCAAGATGTCTACATGTAGTAACTCTACTGTTTATATGTCATCAACAACCCAACTGCTAATATTTATACTAGTGTCAATCATGATTTGCAGTCTGAATGAAATGAGTCCACATGTTGTAGCCATCAAAACTGCTAAATACACCCTGGAGTCATAATGTTCAGCTCTGGAGGACACTTTCTCAGTCTCACCCTTCACCAGTAGAAACCTCCCCTCCTCTGAAGTGTTCAGGAATACCCATGGACTTGTTACTCTTCATGGACAGTCCACTGGGACTTGGAGACGCTGCTGTTGGCTGGACCCTGTAACCCAGAGCACAACGAAACATGTCTCATGTTGTTTCGAAAGGCCATGAAAAATTGTGACACTATGACTAGTCACTGTAATAGGTTTACTTTGTTTTGAAAAATGGGGGATATGCAGACAATCTCATTCCCCTACAAAGCCATACTAAGTTTACTGGCAAGTAGATGACCTCTCCATCAGGCCACCTACTTGCTAGTAAACTAGAACCCCTTTCAGACAGCAGATGCACGTATGAAGTGTGTCTATTCAACATGCCTTTGACACACGTTGAATCCATTCATATGAGACAGCTGTCACCCTGCTTATCACTGTTAGCAGTAAGTGCAGTTTGCAGTGTGGCACATGCACTTCACTGATAAACCTGAGATTTACACTGAATTACATAGAATAATTACCAGATAAACATAATGTTAAGTTTCAGTTTTGCCTGTCTTTATCCTCTCTGTCCATATGCACACTCCTGCTCTCTTAATCAGTCAATTAGTTAACTACTTGATTTGTGTTGCACCTTTTGTACAAGTTAGTGCAATTCAAAGTGCTTCACAGATGACTGACAAGCTGACAAGCTTGTGCATGTTTTTTTATTTCTCTCTCTTTTCAGCAAGTCAGTATCATTGAATTTTTTTCCATTCCTGGTAGCAACACCTGGTCATCAAAGCCGACAGCATCTGGCCTGCGTCCATCTCTGGTCAAGAGGAGGGTCTGCTGGCTATTGTTGGCCCATTCAGATAG